>NW_016107418.1:5937458-5957749 GCF_001604975.1 Cebus imitator
CCTTGACTGTGAAGTTTAATGTAAGGTTTGGCTGAGTCTTCGTGATGGTTCATAGCCTGGCTGTAACCATCAGACCATCAGACCATCCTGCCCTCATCTCTCTCCCCTGCAGGCTCTCTCCTCACCCGTCTGGCTCTTCCAGTAAGTTCCTTTAAGCTGGCCTCACCCTCCTTTTCCCCATAGTCCCTGTAACAAGGACGTCGGATAGGAGGATGCTGGAGGGCCCTCACTCTCACCTCAGCCTCTACAGCCCCCGTGCCCAGTGCCTTCAGATGGTCCAGGGGTCCTTGCTTTCTTCTCTCTCAGGGCCAGTAACTCTCAGCAAGGGCACTGTCCCCAGGCTGAAGACAGCTTTGTCTCTTTCTCTTCGTTTGAGTGTTGATGTCTCAAAGGAATGATATCCATCCCAAAGTTCTCTGTCAGATTTCTCCCAGGAGGCCCAAAGATTCTCATGTAAATTAGTCACATTTGACCTGTCCTGCTGGGTCGAAAAGCAGACCACTTTTTCCCAATGGAAAAAGGGAGAGTTTTTAATAGGCAACTTCACTTTTCCTTGATCCCAGTCATAAACTCTTCCATACTGACAGAGCTACATAGTAACCCACAAATCTAAGCATGCGTGTGTGTGTGTATGTGTGTGTGTAAAATTGAGAGAGACTTCCTATTGTTTTTCAAAAGGTTGTAAAGACATAACAAATGGGTTTTTCTTTACAGTTGCTTACACCCAATCTCCCCAGAAAGCACCCAGGACTCTGATTCATCATGTCAAGTGGTCAATTAGAATCCGGGAAGGCCTCTCTCTGGCTTCACCTTACTTCCTGTTCCAGGAGAGATGCTCGATGGTGGGATTAGTCCGGAAGGGACAACCTCTCCCAAACCTGAGCTCACTGATTTCTTCGTTTTACAAAACAGTGCTCTTGATAAAAAATAAACAAAAAAGGCAATAATACAACTAATAACCCCAAGGTCTAAATTTAAACCAGCTGTGTCTCATAACAAAAGAAGCTGCAATGACCAACATATATCACTAAGAAAACGCCAGCTTATATGGATGAGGATTGGGATTTCTTGGCATAATGCAGGGAGCACATAAAAAATGAGTGAGGAAAAGACTGGTATTTGTGTATATATGTAAATATTACATGTATTCTTAAATGATATTTAAAAATAATAAATCAATGATTAAATAATATATACTATATATTCATGTTATATTAATATATGTATATGCTTCTCCAAATTTCTTCTTTTTGCTGAAAAGTGCTCAGCTGGAATCATGAAATCAGAGGTCAAGGTTAAAATATTAGCAATCACTTTTGAAATCAGAGCACAGAAGAGATCCCTACTGGACACTCAGGGACCCCTACCAAGCTTTTCCTTCTCTGTATATTGGGGAAGGGGGCTACAAGTCAGCCCTGGTGGTGTGGGGGTTGGCACAGCAGCGATAGGAATAATGCCAGTGTCCTGCTGAGTGGGTAAGGAGAGGGCAGAACCCGGGACTCCAAGGCCCACCTGTGGAGTGGGTCTGAGATTCCCAGGCTGTGCTCTCGGTCAAGTTGTCTATTGTTATCAAATGTGGGCTGGGCGGCGGCATCTGTGACTTCATCCCGTGGTGGCTGGAGCCTGGGATAAAAGTCACGGTTGTCCCAAAGGTACAGCCAGACTCCGCCCCGGGGAGCTGTTGTACTTGCATTGCTGGGTTGCTGATAGACTGATTGACTGGTGGCGTGTACTTTTGTCACAAGAATCATAACCGCAATGACAGCCACACAGCGTGGACCTAGAGTGTTGCTCAACTCTGGACAAGACATGGTTGTAGGCAGACATGCTTCCTGCTTGCTGGGCTTAGAGCACGGATGCTAAGGACAGACACGAAGGGCTTGGGAAAGGCATGAAGATGCATGGAGTCCAGAAGAGAGAATAAGAAAAGCAAGCATTTTGTTTTGGGTGGGATTGCTTTGTCGTTTTAAGAGACATTTCGTGATCCACGGTTGCGCTCCGGTGAAGAGCGAGTCTAGAGGAGGAATCGGAAGGTGGGTGAGAGTTGAGGGGATTTGAATTCCGTAATTACGACTCGAATTTCTGCCATCAGCTCGCGGCTGTGTTGCCTGCCCTTGCCACAAAAAAGCCATGCAGCGCCAAGCCAAGTCGGATGGAAGTGGGTTAGGGTATTATATAAGCCCTTGCGGGAGGGAAGATGGTCTTTTATGTGTGTTTCTTTTGCAGCGGCGGCGGCGAGCTCGACTCAGGTTGATTTAGAATACGGGTGACAGTGGCCTGGCGCGAGCCCATTGCTGACGAAAGCGGCTTATCCCGCGCGGTTTCCATGGAGACGAGCTGGAGCCGCGGCGGCGGCGGGGCTGTCAGCGAGCGCGGCGGAGCTGGCGCGTCCGTGGGGGTCTGCAGGAGGAAGGCGGAGGCCGGGGCCGGGACCCTCGCGGCAGACATGGACTTGCATTGTGACTGTGCAGCCGAAACGCCGGCAGCCGAGCCGCCGTCGGGGAAGATTAATAAAGCTGCCTTCAAATTATTCAAGAAGAGGAAATCGGGTGGCACCATGCCCAGCATTTTTGGGGTCAAAAACAAAGGGGACGGGAAAGGCTCGGGTCCGACCGGGCTGGTGAGGAGCAGGACCCACGACGGGCTCGCCGAGGTGCTGGTGCTGGAGAGCGGCAGGAAGGAGGAGCCGCGCGGCGGGGGCGACAGCGGCGGGGGCGGCGGGGGGCGGCCGAACCCGGGGCCCCCAAGAGCCGCGGGCCCCGGCGGGGGATCCCTCGCCAGCAGCTCGGTGGCCAAGTCGCACAGCTTCTTCTCGCTGCTGAAGAAGAATGGGCGCTCGGAAAACGGCAAGGGAGAGCCCGCGGACGCTAGCAAGGCCGGCGGCAAACAAAAGCGGGGGCTGCGGGGGCTGTTCAGCGGCATGCGCTGGCACAGGAAGGACAAGCGGGCCAAGGCGGAGGCCGCGGAGGGGCGCGCGCCCGGGGGCGGCCTGATCCTGCCCGGCTCGCTCACCGCCAGCCTGGAGTGCGTCAAGGAGGAGACGCCCAGAGCCGCGCGCGAGCCGGAGGAGCCCAGCCAGGACACCCCGCGAGACCCAGCAGGTGAGCCCGCAGGGGGAGAGGAGGTGCCCGCCCCCGCCGACCGCGCCCCAGCGCGGAGCTGCGGAGAGGCCGAGGGCCCCTCGCGCCCCAGCGACACCGGCGCCCGGGGAGAGGACGCCGCGGGGCATCGGCGCGCCGAGAAGCCCCGGGCACCCCCCGAGCCGGGGCCCGGGGAGGTCCGCACGGCCGAGGACGCTTCCAGGACGGGGGCCGTTCCCGTAAAGACGGTCCCCCTTGTCGACTCCGAAGGCGGCAGCGGCCGGGCGTCCGCCGCCCCAGACCCTGCCTCGGTCGATCCACCCTCAGACCCGTCGGCAGATCGTATTTGTTTGATGTTTTCTGACGTGACTTCACTGAAAAGCTTTGACTCTCTTACAGGCTGTGGAGATATTATTGCAGACCAAGAGGAAGAGGCAGGTCCCAGCTGTGACAAGCATGTCCCCGGGCCAGGCAAGCCGGCTCTCTCTAAAAAGAACCCCGGCGTGGTGGCCTACCAAGGAGGCGGGGAGGAGATGGCCAGCCCGGACGAGGTGGACGACACCTATCTGCAGGAGTTCTGGGACATGCTGTCACAGACCGAGGAGCAGGGACCCGGGCCCCAGGAGGGCGCGGCCAACGCGGCAGCTGCACTGGAAACCAAGGTGGTGCCTGAGACCCCCAAAGACACCAGGTGTGTGGAAACGGCCAAGGACGCGTCCTCGGTCAAGCGCAGGAGGCTCAACCGTATTCCCATTGAGCCCCATCCGAAGGAGAAGCCCAAGCACCCGGAGAAGGAACAGCAGGAGGGCGTCCCCAACAGCGACGAGGGCTACTGGGACTCCACCACGCCAGGCCCAGAGGAAGACAGCTCGAGCAGCGGGAAGAAGGCGGCCATCCCCCGGGATAGCTACAGCGGGGACGCGCTCTACGATCTCTATGCTGACCCCGACGGAAGCCCAGCAACCCTTCCTGGAGGGAAGGACAGCGAGGAGACGTCCTGCTTGTCCCGGTTAAAGCCCGTGTCTCCAGGCACCATCACCTGTCCACTGCGAACACCAGGCAGCTTGCTAAAGGACTCTAAGATCCCTATTAGCATCAAGCACCTGGCCAACCTTCCATCTAGCCATCCCGTGGTGCACCAGCAACCCTCCAGGAGTGAGATGCCCAGAACAAAAATCCCGGTTTCTAAAGTGCTGGTCCGCAGAGTCAGCAACCGGGGCTTGGCTGGGACCACCATCAGGGCAGCGGCCTGCCACGACAGTGCCAAAAAGTTGTGAGGTCTTCCAGGCCACGGTGGACGGGCCACATGTCAAGGAATACAATTTTGCCCTGGAAACCACTCAAGTAAGTTTTGCTTTTCCTAAAGAAAGTCTTTTAGAAACCCCCTGCTCCAGAGTGTGGACCGAGGAGGTCTTTGTACCCTGAGCAGGGTCCGGATAACACCAGAAAGAGGGATGCTACACTTGGGATTCTCCTCTCAAGATAACTCCGTGAGAATTATTTTCAAGCACTTTTTTCTTTTTTACCTTTAGGTTTTTCTTCTTTTTTCTTTAATGCACTGAACACTTGGAAGTCACCTTTACTTGCCTTTGCAGAAAACAGGACTTAGCCAAACCTAAGTAAGAGTCATGCCTGGATGTTGGCATGAGCCAGTGTCCAGAAGCCTGGAGGAACCACTGAAGAACCAGAGGAGATCTCCTCTTCCAAGACATGTTTCCTTCTTTCCCTTCTTTTCTCTTTCCTTTCCAGGAAAAAAAAAAGACCCTTTGCTATATCACTGTGTGGAAAACACCTCCAAAGCTGAAACAGCCAGGTATTTACCTGATGAGCAGAGGGCACCACTGATTGGCAGAAAACTTCCTTACCTTCAGTTGCTAGGTATGCAAATTGATAAGTATGGCAGAAAACTTCCTTACCTTCAGTTGCTAGGTATGCAAATTGATAAGTATCTAACACTAGGAAAATAAAGGCGAGTTTTGGTTTGATTCGTTTGGATCATTTGTTTGGGGAGATATAAAAGGCTCAGGAGAGCAGGCTTTTGCTTTTTTTTTTTTTCTTTCCCCCCATCTAGTGCAGAAATCAGGATCAGGGAAAGATTTTATTAAATGCCAATAGATACAGTATTTTAGCATTTATAAGCTGAAACCTTCTCATGTGAAGATAATGCATATTTTACAGTTTATCGAGCTGTTAACATTTTGTAATCGGTCAATAATAATCTAGAATATGAAATCTGGTCTTAGAGCTAGACATGATGACGGTCCCCAAACCATTGATGTAATGGGAAGCGACTCTGGTTTTATTTTGTACGTGTTCTCTGGTTCTCAAAAACAAAAACAAATCTATTGTGCTGGTGTCCCAGAGGAATGGCTCTGCCTTGTCTTGGGTAAGAGTCTGTTTCTCACTCCAAACCCTGGTTTTCAGATATTTTTTTAACCTTGATTATAAAATTTTGGATTCAACCATTCCTCAATATGGTGAATGCAAAATGAGGAACCCATAAAGAAAAACAATAGAAAGATATAGCTTTTCATATCATTTGTCTTTTGCTTTATAGACATGATGAAGACGAGTGTGTTCAGAATATGACATTGGCAAGCTTATGTATTGTAAACACCTTATGCCAAGATTTCTTTTGAAAAATGGTTTGCTTCTATGTATGTTTTCTAATATTTCAGATGAAACGTTTATTTTAGAAAGGGTTATTATATGCCTAGATAGTTTGAATGATAAACTGAGGCAGTTCCTAGAATGCTATTAGTGTCTAATGATGAAATTAATATCCTTTTTGAAATACACTTCAGTGTATTTAATCAAAAGACTAGAGCTTCTACTAGGAGGTGATTCATCATACCAGGAAGATTATGAATATTCAAGTAAAACTACACATATGTAAATGACATGAACACTTCTGTATAAGTCTTATTTCCAGAGAGATTGCATTAGTAATGAACTCTTGTTACATGCTTTTAAAGCTTCTTTTCTGTTCTATAAATGAAAGAATAAGGCAAGTTAAATATATGAAAACCTATTTTAATAATATAAAGAAAGTAACAAAATAAATGGGCATCAAAGGAAAGCAAATGTGAGCCAGTAGCAGAAAGTAGGCCATTCCCCATTTTAAATTTGCAGTGATTCAATTAGGAGAGATTTGCTGAATTTCTTCATTAGTCATATGACTGGCTTTTATTGCATTGTCTCAGATCCATAATGTTACTTCAAAGTAATCTTTTAATATTTAATTTCTTTATGTGTGTAGATGAGGTCCTGTATGCAGACATAGCCTTAAGCATTCTGAACACACTACCAAGAATTCATATAAGCATCTCACACTCACGTGCTCATGCACTCAACTGTGTGCAGACTAACAAAGACGTCTACTCTAGATTTGGAAATTATTTTTGAAATTATTTCTGTCTTAAACATGGGATTTAAATTTGATTTCATGATGCTAGTACTATTTAGAGTCAAAATACATCCATCTTCCCCTAGTGAATAGAGAAAATATAAATTTTACTCCTTGCTGTAAAACAAAGGATCTTGATTTCCTTGTTGTACATTTTCCTGCAAGGGTTATATTCCCCTTTGCATGAATCCATGGCAAAGTTATGTTGGTTCATTTGTTCAATTGTACAGGAAAGCTAAGAATACCTGAAAAACTTATGAGAATATTGTAATAGTAAAGGCAATATGTTTCTTAAGGACTAGAAGAAAAGTTATTTTAGGACTTATTTCTCCATTTACACCATTATGCTGTGTCTCCTCTTTATAAGTAAAGGAGCACGTGAGCAAAGTTTATCTTAATTTCCACTGGCCTGTCAATTAACCAGTTATAAAAGATATAAAATATTTTCTTTTGAAATTTATATTTTCCACTTTTTATTACCCTATATTTTAAAGAATTGCACCCACACCAATCAAAGGGAGGATTTGGGCAATGAATTAAACAGCCTTAATCACTTGATTGGAAATCCCTGAAGTGGCAGGAAGAGTGAATTCTCAACTTTTTCCAATCATAAAAAAGGGATCATGGTTGCTTTCTTGTGCCAAGGGCTACTTTCTCTTATTCATATTCATGAAGATTGTTGTTTTTTCAAGAATTTTCCTAGATTCACATGCCAATTTTTATTAATACATTATCTAATGACCTTGTGAAGATTATTCAGGCCCATATTTGCAGATTTTTTAAGGGAGGGATTGGATAGAGGCTAATTGTATCTTTCCCATGTATGTATATTCTAAGATATTTAGTTGATTGACTTCCTTTGGTTGAAAAGCTGCCCAAATCAGACAGGAAAAAGCCAAATCAATTGTTGGACGAGAATTTATCAGTTGGTTTAATAGCTCTGCACAAAGACAGCCCGACTTTAATGTCTATGGTACGCATACAATGTTAGCTGAAACACTCTGCTTTAGTACAGATGGTGGTTGATGCTTTTATCCTGCCATTAGCACCGATTGGGATAAATTTTACTTCATCATTTTAGATAATCACAAGGGGGAGTAGATTTTTATTATTTCACCTAATAACAACAATAGAATATAAGATACGAAGGACTTCCTTTAGGTACATTTTCCACAAATTATCTGCTTATTTAAATACAAAATATTTAATATCTATGAAAGTGATAACTTACTGAGTTAAAGAATTTCTTCATCTCAGAGGTAATCTCCAAGTATTTGCAGTTCAACAGTATGCAAATAGCCCTTTGCTTACACAATTATCCAGGTAAAAAGACTATGTCAGGTGTTGAGATTTCTTTGAATTTTCTAAGAGTTTTATTATTTATGCCTTTGTCAGATTAATTGTAAAGGGGTCTCTTGACTTTAGCTTGGTATGAAGAAATTGACTCATGCAGCTCGTGTCTCCTACGTGTCCTCAGACAACAGTGATGGGACACTTCACATGACGCTAGCATGTTTGCTCCGTCCGCATGGGGGAATGCATTCCCTGCTGTTAATCATTCTAAATTTCTCTCTTGAATTACAAATATATGGATTTGGCTCCCCCGATGCTTGGCTTCTCCTGAAACCTGTTCCAGTACATTCACATATGCTTTGCTCCCACTCATTGTTAAGAAATAAATTCAAGAAGTTTTTTGCAGCTAAACATAAGGCAAAAGCATCACAATTGCCTCACCTCATCACTGAGGAAAGCTAGTTTAAAGTATCTGAGTGAAATAACAGGAGAAACCCAAATACTTCACCTAACCCAGTTTCCCATGCCCCTCCTCCAGGTGGAGCAAGGAATGAACGGAACAGTTCTTATTTGTGTAAACTCAGCCTTAGAAAATTTCAATTCATTACACACAAAAAATAGTTATGAAATGGTTTGGGACCAAAGGGATGGATAGTAGGGTAGACGAGTGTCTTATGGAGCCTGTGTGGGAAAGCAAAAGGCAAGTGTGGACTTCACAGGCAGAAGCGAGCTGTAACATTGTCAGTGTAGTGAGCGTGGTTCCTCACAGGCGGCCATGGATTGTGAGACCTCATCTTGCTCTGAAGATTTCCTGGTGGCTGTCATGCATTGCCTCTGAAAAGCCTCGCACTGTGGTAATGCTTTAAAGGAGACAGTTTGCTGCAACAGTAGCCACTTCTAAGAATATTATTATCTCACTGCAGAGGACGTTTTTAAGAGGTGATTCAGAAGGATAGTTTCATGATTATGGAAAGGAGTTCCTTCTCAAACTGCAAAAGGAAAGATGAAAATAGTCACCAAGCCTCCAGAACTGAAATTGGGCACCTTTTATGATGGATATTTACTTTAATTCAATGCAACACATATTTATGGGGCATACACTGTTTCTAATACTTATAAAACCCATTCAGTTTGGAGCTCGCACCTGAGTTGTGCTGTAATTGGATTTTCTTAATATTCATTAAAAACAAAAAACAATTTTATTTTACCTTTTATTTTGTATTTGCATTTGTTGCTTATAGTTTGTGGGGTGGAGCAGAGTGGTGTGAGGTTGAAGAAAGGCACTATGAATTAAGCCACCCAAATGCCTCTTAAAAAATAGTGAATATAACAATGGTTAAATTCATTGGATTCTTACTATGTGTCAGGCACTGCAAGGAGATTAGAAATAATTACTTAGTCCTCTTAACAGCCATATGGGGTAGGTAATATTATCTCCCTAGCATGACAGCTTTAATTCACTCTTTTTGTTTCTATCCCTTTCCATCTCTGTCTCTCTCTCTTTTCCCCTAGTCTCTAGGACAGGGATATAAACTCTTTAGTGATTTTCAGTAACTGAAGAGCTGAGAACTACTTAATGTCATTATTAGCTCACTTCTGATAGAAAAATCCACCCCAGGTCCATGCAGCTGAAAATTAGTTTGTGTCTGAGATGATGGTGCTCGCAATCATATGCAGGGAACCCTGCCGCTGTGCTATGCTGAGCAGGCAAACATTGGCCTTCCCTTGGAGGGATCCTCTTCTCTTAGGATAAACGTGGGAAGTACAGACAGAAATGTCTTCTGTTGTCATGGCGATACTGCCTCCTGATGGGTTATCATTCATTCCAAGCATGTTTGTTTCATTTGTATTTTTTCCCACCTTAAGCCCAGTCTCAGTGGGTTCTGGGTGGTCTAGGCATATCTGTGTGTGTTTTAACTGTAGTAAGGATATTGAATATGAGATGTACCCTCTATAATTTTTTTTTTTTTTTTTTTGAGATGGAGTCTCGCTCTGTCACCCAGGCTGTGGTGCAGTGGTGTGATCACTGCGGCAACCTCTGCCTCCCGGGTTCAAACATCTCTCCCTGCCTCAGCCTCCCAATTAGCAGAGATTACAGGCATGCACCACCACGCCCATTAATTTTTGTATTTTTAGTAGAGACAGGGTTTCACCATGTTGGCCAGGCTGGTCTCAAACTCCTGACCTCAAGTGATCCGCCCGCCTCAGGCTCCCAAAGTGTTGAGATTACAGGCCTAAGCCACCATCCCCAGCCTACCTTCTTTAAGTTTTAAGTCCACAATACAATATTGTTAACCATTGACACAATGCTGTACAGCCAATCTCTGTAACCCATGCATCCTGTGTAACCGAAACTCTGTGCCCACCAAACAGCAGCTCCTCATTTCTGCCCCCACCCGCCCCTGGCAACCATCATCCACTCTCTGCTTCTACGAGTTTGGCTATTTTAGATCCCTTATAGAAGTGGAAACACGCAGTATTTGTTCTTCTGTGACTGGCTTATTTCATTGAGCACAACATTTCCTGAGTTTATCCATGCTGTTACATATGGTAGGATTTCCTTCATTTTTCAGGCTGAGTAATATTTCCTTGTATGTATTTGCTGCATTTGAAAACCCATTCAGCCACTGGCAGACATTTAGATTATGTCCACGTCTTGGCTATTGTGCGTAATGCTACAAGGAACAAGGGAGTGAAAATATCTCTTTAAGATCCTGAATTCATTTTTTTTTTTTTTTTAATAGATACCCAGAAGTAGAATTACTGGGTCAGTCATATGGTGATTCTAATTAAAAATAGGATTATTTTTAATTTTTTGAGAAACTTCTGTACTGCTTTCCACAGTGATTGCGTCTGTTTACATTCTTACCAATGGTGCACAAGGGTGCCAATTTCTCCACATCTTTCCCAACTTGTTATCTGTGTGGTTTGTTTAAATGACAGCTGTATGAGTTGTCTCTTGCTTTGATGAAATTGTGAACTTCAGAAATAAGCACCTGGTTCCTTTAAAAGCACTCCATCCTATGTTGTGTCTACAGCCATTGAATCCTGGCCTACATTTTCTGATTCATTAACTCATTCCACTAATAGCTGTTGAACACCGTCAACAAGTCAGTCACCGTGAAGATGAGTATTTTATGTTGAAATCTACTTACATATCCTGTATGTTTACTGTGGTGTCAGGGAGGATGCTCTGTGCTTTATTTTATTTTATTATTATTTTTTTTACATTGTTATCTTTACTGTTCACAAGAACCATGTACGGTAGGTATTGGTAAAATGGGGTAATTTTGGAAATTCTTCAATAATCAAGTAGAATAACTTTCTGCTCTATGTAAGAAGATATGTTTTAAATAAGATACAGCCTAGGTTTCTGGCTATTTGACACATATTATACTTTATCAGATACTCTCAGACCTGAATCATTCAGTAAACTAAAGCGGAAACACTATAAATATCTGGTTCAATAAATAGCATAGGGGCACGGAGTAGACATGCAGAAAATGCTTGTTCACTTGCCTTGAAAGGGCTCCGGGTGGCCTGAAGGAATTAATGAACCTTCTCAAATATCTACATTACAACCATTGGTTCCCACTATGCATTTATTTCTAAATAAAGGAGGAGAAACTCTAGCAAATAATATTTAACATTTCCATTTCTTCCAGGATAAATCTTACTGAACACGGAGGATCTGATAGTGGTAGGTCTATCAGGAATATCAGGGAAAATGCTTTTGATGTGGTAGGCAAAGTAAATTCCTATCATTTGTACTTGACACCAGCTACCGAGCAGGCTCATTGTGAACTTCAGGTTTTGCCCAAGTTATTTATATAAAGTATCTCAGTGTAACAGAGGGAATTGTAGGTTATTTGAAAATAGTAACAAAGAAAACCCAAATGAGAAACTCCATTTCTATAATTAGTTTTCCTGAAAGTCAGGCATGTCTTTGAGGACAAGCTTTTGGCGGTATTATTTTTGTGCACAGGAGGAAAATTGTTAGTAGGTTTATAGAATATTATTTTTATAATAGAATGTTAAACCCCTAAAAAACATCAAAAATTGTCTCCTAGAACTAATTCTATGTTTTAAAAACTTGTTTTAAAAAAAGGATTCTAAATAGCAATAGGGTCTTTTCTCCTTTCTCCACTCCAGTGGTTTAATGGGATAGAGGAATCAATGTTTCTATTTTTAAACCTGTAACTATTTTATTTTGGATATTTTGTATATTTGTTGATATGATTCCATTTTGTGCATATGTACCATTGTGCATGTTGCTGTTTTTGATAGTCACTCTTTAAATGAATGTAAGAAGCTTGGACTAATAGCACTTTTCATGTTCCATTCAAACATCTGAAAATGAAACTACAACACTGCCATTTTAACTGTTGTGTTTAATTCAGTCAATAAATTTTGTTGCTCCTTTGCATTTAAAGTAAACTCTTTGGGTTGTTATTTCTCCAGAATCAATTTTGTTTCAAGCCTTTTCAATTTTTAGACATTGCACTAATGATAGTGTTAATAGGGAGGTGATGTGTGTGTGACTGTCTCATGGAGAGACCAATGAGAGGCCCCTATTTCTTTCTACACTTTGTAAACAAGTGAAAAATTCCTTGTTAGGTTTGGGCAGCTGCCTTCTGAAAAGCTCACGTGTTATTCTGACTCTGATCTGATTTCTGAGGCCTTTATTAGAAAATCTCCATTCCTTATCATCCCCCATGAGGCCAGCTAATCCGCTGTGACCATCAGGTAGCGGCAACATTAGGGCCACTGAAGTCTTTCTAAAGAGTTACTTTCTGGTTTTGTTTATTTTGTTTTTGGTGGTGTATTTTCATTTCCTGTGTGTAATAGGTAGGGAAGCCTCTCATGAAAGGGAGGCCGGAAGCCCTCAGATGTAGCCACTGATCCCTGCAGGCCGAGAGCTTTCCATTCTGTGGTCCAAGGATGGGCTGAGAACCGAAAGGGGAGGTGGGTGCATCCACAGCAAGGCGGCAAGGACTGTTTTGTAGATGTTTTTTGGTAATTGATAGATCAAGCAGGCAGAAAATCAGTCAGAATAAAGAGGATTTGAGCAGCATGTTTGGCCACATATTACAACCCTGGACCAAACAACTAGAGAATCCACATTCTTATCAAAAGCGAATGAAACATTGGTGAATACTGACTACATCCTAGACCGTGATGTAAGTCTTGACACATTTCAAAAAATAGTTCCTCACAGAATGTGTTCTGTTACCAACATACAACTACACTAGAAATTAGTAATAAAAAGATAATTAAAATCACTCCATACATTTGGATATTTGAAAAATGCACCTTTCAATAGCTCACGGATCAGAGAATAAATGAATAAGGATATTAGAAAACAATTAGATGTACATAATTATGAAAATGATCCATATTAAGATATGAAATATAACCAAATCTGTACTTAGGAGAAATTTTATAAATAACTTCAAATAGGTTATAAAATATAAAGAGCTGAGTATTAATAAGCTGAGAATCTATTTTAATTAAATACAAGAAGTTAAGAAAACAATAACAGAATGAACACATAGAAAGTTTAATTAAGGACTGGCCGGGTGTGGTGGCTCACGCCTGTAATCCTAGCACTTTGGGAGGCCACAGCGGTGGATCATTTGAGGTCAGGAGTTAGAGACCAGCCTGACCAACACGGTGAAACCCCACCTGTACTAAAAATACAAAATTAGCTGTGTATGGTGGCTCAGGCCTGTAAACCCCAGCTACTTGGGAGGCTGCGGCAGGAGTATTGCTTGAACCCAGGAGGCCGAGGTTGTAGTGAACCCAGATTGGGCCATTGCACTCCAACCTGGGCAACAAGAGTGAAACGCTATCTCAAAAAAAAAATACATAAATAAATAAGAGTTAATATGAATAAGAGCAGAAGGCAATAACACAGAAAACAAAGATACCTAAAGTAGATCAACAAAGATAAAATTTTTTGAAAAAGGTATAAAAATTTTTTTAAAGAAAAAAGTAGAAACGATACAAGTATGGTCCAGAGCTATATGGGCATAACTACAGTTGCCGTAGAGATAAAAAGTACAATGGGAGAATGTTATAAATACCATGGCAACAATATTTTTTTTGAGACAGGGTCTGGTTCTGTTGCCCAGTCTGGAGCACAGTGGTGTGATCATGGCTCACTACAGCCTGGACCCTTTGGGCTTAAGCAATTCTCCTGCCTCAGCCGCCCAAATAGCTGGGACTACAGACCCACACCACCATGCCCAGGTAATTATTTTATTTTTTGTAGAGATGAGGTTTCACCATGTTGTCCAGGCTGGTCTCAAATTCCTAGCCTCAAGCGATTTCCTGCCTCTGCCTCCCAAAGTGCTGGAATTACAGGCATGAGGCACCATGTCCGGCCTATTATGACAGTAAATTTTTAAAACTAAGGTAGTACATACAAATTCTCGTGTGTGTGTGTGTGTGTGTGAAACATAGGAATATATGCGCATATATATATAAAACCAAAAGTGACTTGAGAAGAAATAGCTAACCTAAAGAGCCTTAGAACTATGAGAGAGAGTGAATTGGTAGTTACACTCTTTCTCCCTTTCCAACAAAACAAAACAAAGCAGTAAAACCAGATAGCAGAACCAGTGTTTCTGCAAAATCTAGTGATCGGGCAATTCCAAATTTATAGAAATTTATATAATTATAGAAAATTATAAACACATCTGTATCATGAAATTCAACATTTCTACATAAACTGTGAGAAAAAAACTGCATCTAGTAGTCTGTAAAATCAACCATACATCATGATTAAATTGGGTTTATTCCAGGAATACAAATATGGTTTCCTGTTAAGATCTCTATAAATATAAATTACCACTTTAAGACATTGAAGAAGAAACGTGAGATCTCAAAGTGATAGGTTCACATGACTGAAGCATCCTTAGTGATCTCTAACAATTCCAGAAGTTGGATACCTAATTCCTGTCCTGTTCCTTAAAGGTACTTCAGTTCTTCAGGACACTGGGTTTCTTCAAATTTTAAACAGTTGTCTAGCAACATTATTTTAAGCAATTGTTCACATTTCATTCAATTTAAGGTACTATAGATGCACTCTTCTTTCATTTATTGCAAAAAAAAAAAAAAAAAAGCTGCCAGTTACAAGATGCACCCAATTTCAGAGATGTAAAATTGTGAAAATGCGCATCTTAGAATGGATGAAATATTGATGTTTTTGTTAAAAGTTGTAACAATATTTTTCTTCTTCCCTTAGAGAAAGGAAAGTTTTTTTGGTTTTTTCTTTTTGTAAAAGACAGTTATCTACAGATACCAAATATCCAGACATTTGGAAGCAATTAATATGTAGCGAAGAATGTATTAGGCAGACACAATCAAGATCTCAGACTTTAGGAAAATTATATATTCCTTTTGGTATAGAATTTTACATACCTTTTGTGAAGTGAACACGGAACCAATTCACTTGTACTCAGGTTATTCTGCAAGCTCCTCACTTTGAAGAAAGTGAAGGCCTGCACACCTGACATTTTTACCTCTTATCTCTCTTCATCATGCAGGCCTCCCAAAGTGGCAGGCAAGAACACAGTGATCATCATTTTATCTCTCCCTGTCAGCTGCTGGCACCTCCGTGTTTCCCAGAAGACACCAGTTTCTCACAGATATACGTCTGGTACTTCTTTCCAGATGGTAATGTGTTTCTTAACAAGCTTCTAACGCTTTCTGTTGCCCATGGGAGTGCATTTCAGAAGACTCGCATCATATCTTGTTTTCTCAGTCTTGCAGAAATGCACCAGGCCCCATGCATGCCTACCACCATAATATGTGGCTGCCTGGTGGATGTCAGCTGGCTTTCTTCTCTCCCAGGCAGAGCGCCCCATCCATTGGTAGGTCTAAGCCCAACATTTGGTTCAAGGAGTGATGATCCACCAATATTGGTATCCCAACCTGTAGGTCTTCAAATAGCAATAAAAGGTGATACTATACTTGGCTGCGCTCTTACAGAGGGTCTGTGGTGCCAGCTGCCCAAGGACTTGCAACTTTAAATTGATCATGTATTTGCAGACTTTTGGTTTTAATCTTTCCCTCTCATTAACACCATTATTTTTTATTCTTTTAACTGACTTTCTTCATACTGACCTTTAGTCCAACATTATCTTCCCAATAATTCATTTATTTTCCCTCTGGGGCAAATCCATACAATTCTTGCTTTTGGAGGGGAAATTTGTTCTAAGAGTCATGTGATCAACTGGTGTTCTTTGGGATTTTCATAGAATAAGTAACTTGTCTGGTCTTGGTTCCTCTTCCTGGGAGATAACCTCTAAATCCTTGGAAATTCCTGAGTAATAAAATTGCCTTTATTATTCATGGTGGGCTCCTGGACCACACCTGAGTTTATGCTAATGAGATGATTTAGGTTTGGGGCTGGTCACACCAGAAATCTCAACCCTGAGATTAGAGGGTTGGGCCTCTGAGCCTTGACTTCCTGACTCCTGAATTCCAGAATGGGGAAGAGGGCTGGAGATTGAGTTCAAGTACGTGGCCAGTGATTTATGGAATGAAACCCAAGTAGAATCTCTGGATGCCGGGGCTTCTTGGATAAGCTTTTTCTCTGGTGAATATACTGATGTGCCAAGAAGGTGACATGTCCCGATTTCAAGGACAGAGAACATGAAGCTCTATGTTCAGAACCCTCCCAGACCTTGCCCCATGTGTTTCTGCATTTGACTGGTCCTGAGTTGTATCCTTTATAGTAATTATGACAGTAAGCTTAGCACTTTCCTAAGTTCTCTGAGTGGTTATAATGAATTATCAAACATAAATGGGTCATGGGAATCCCCGAATTGTGCAAGTGGCCCAAGACCCCTGAACATGTGGCTGGCATCTGAAACAAAGACAGTCTTGCTCCCTTCACTTCATAGAATCTGTGCTAAACTGAGTGGCTGACATCAGAAACAAATTGCAGAATACGGTGAAAAGGCTTAACTTTATCAGTTCCACATAAAGTATTTAAAAAATTATTTTCTATAAAGAAGTAAAAATTGATAGTATGTTCTTATAGCATGTATGCCCAATTGCTCTACCAGCTACACTTGTTTCCCAGCTATTTCATAAAGTTTTGTCTCCCTGAAGAGTTATTTATCCCCTCCCTGCTTATGGCTTTCACTGGATATTCCTTGGAGCTGTCCTTTGAGGAATTAATAGTCTCAGCCTTCAGGGCAGCCTGGTGGGTCCTGGATTGGTTAGCCAGCATGCTGGCTTGGCGTTCCTCTGAGACTGGCTGGGCAGACAGTGGGGGACCCAACACTGTCCCACGGCACCCCTAGGATTGAGCATGGATGAGGAACACTGGGACTCCTTGCAGCGCTAGGAAGGACAACCAAGGTGACCCAGCACCCAACCAAGGTGATTCAGCTGCCTGCTCCTTATTTAGCAGACAAGCTGATGGAGCGGCTGGTGGAGTTTGCGTTAAAAATGTCCAAGGAGCGGGTCTGCAAGGTGCAACGTGTAGCCTCTTTTGGGGTGGGAGAGCCAGGTGGGCCAGGCCCCAATCTCTGCCTTCCCATTCAGCAGGCTTGTCTGTTTCTAGCTGATGGGCACTTTGAGTGGAGTCTCTGTCCTCGAATAACTGTTCTAATACATATGAGATAAACAAAGGAGAGCTTTTCATTGCAAAATGTTTGATGCCAAAAGTCCAATTGGAGTCAAAATCCATTTGCCACTATTGTAAGACCTTTCATCATGAAAGAAAAGAAAGCGTTAGATTCTTTCACTCTAATTTCAAGTGTTATAAATGTTTGGAAGATTTACAAAATGGTTTTCAATTTTTTATCACTCGTTCGCGTGAACACACTTTCTCCTGGATGGCAGCTATGGAAAGTTAGAAAAAAAAAAACAGAGCCACTTTTGGCTCAAAACCCAAGAGACAAGCTATGCCCAAGACAGCAAGCCCACATTTCTCGGTAAAGTTCTCAAGATTTTATTGGAAAGTTTTATAGAAAGTTAATATTAAATATTTCCCCGGATACTTATTTTTCTTGACATAATTATGATATACTATGAAGAAAATGTAATGCGGTTTACCAAGTCTCATGTGGTTGTCCCCAGATCCCCAGAGTGCTGTATAAATATTGTTGTTTTCTATGAGCTCCATGACAGGGAAAGCTTGGGAGGCCCCTGTCCTTCTTAATGTCATGAGGTCTCCAGACTGATGTGAGATTCACTCACATTTTAGGGAAACTTCAGGCTGCAGTCAGTAATTTCAGTTATTCTCCCTATTTTATATCAGAAGAAAATGACTTTCTACTGCTCCCTCCCCCAGCAGCTGTTAAATAATAGCAAGAGCACTGCTAAATAACTTAATGATTCTCAGTGGATTCTAGTATGAATTCAACCACAAATGTAAGTACACAGGTTTAATAAATGTTTCATTAAAAAAATCAGAAAGCAAGGGAGGCCGAGGCGGGTGGATCACGAGGTCGAGAGATCGAGAACATCCTGGTCAACATGGTGAAACCCCAACTCTACTAAAAATACAAAAATTAGCTAGGCAAGGTGGCGCGCGCCTGTTGTCCCAGCCACTCGGGAGGCTGAGGCAGGAGAATTGCTTGAACCCAGGAGGCGGAGGTTGCGGTGAGCTGAGTTCGCACCACTGCACTCCAGCCTGGGTAACAAGAGTGAAACTCTGTCTCAAAAAAAAAAAAAAAAAAATCAGAAAGCAATAGAAATGGCAACCGGGTCCTTTGAGTTTAAATGCAATCCTTCAAATGGTGGATGTCTGAGTCCACTTTCTGTTGCTTAAAACAGAATACCAGAAACCGGGTAATTTGTAAAGAAAAGACATTTATTTCTCACAGTTATGGATGCTGAGAAGTCAAAGGTCCAGAGGCCACATCTGGTGAGGGCCTTGCTGGTGGGGATTCTCTGCAGAGTCCTGGGGTGGCGCAGGGCCTCACATGCGGAGGGGATTGACTGTGCTTATGTGCTAGCTCAGGTCTCTCTTCCTCTTCTTATAAAGCCATCAGTCCCACTCCTGATCACCCATCAGCCATTAACCCATCAATCCATGAATCCGTGAATGGACTAATTCATCACGAGGGCTCTGCCAGTCACCTCTGAACCCTGCCACGTTGGGGATGAAGTTGCAACATGAGTTTTGGAGGGGACAAATATTCAAACCACAGGAATGGGCAATCCAGTTGAGCAAAAATGTGGGTTCAGAGGAGATCTGGAGCATATATTTCACCACAAAGCCCGAGCCACCTTGACGCAAGTGAGTGGGCCTTTGCTTCTCCGTGCCAGCCTGCTTTCAGCGGGGAGACTGAGCATCTTTTTCTACATTTACTGGGCGTTTGGGTTTCCTTTTCTGATCACCACCTGCGCTTAGTTTTCACTTTGTTTCCTCATCTCCCTAAAGCCCCTGCTCTCAACCTGCCCAGGTAACAAGACAATTCAAGTGTTTCCCTAAACAGGTGTTTCCCTTGTAGCAAATCTGGTGCCAGCTTTAACAACAATTTCTCCACCCAAAATCTCCACCTGGGATTACATAAAAGAGAAAACAGTGAAGGCAAATACACGGAAGGAAGGAGGAATTCTGCCACAGACACCAGGGGAGCCCTGCCCAGGTCACCAGCGAGGCTCAGGTACTGGTGCTAATAACGTGAAGGAAACAAAAACATTTCACCCCAAAATGTCCTTTGGCATATTTTGAGATGGCTGTTCAGAGGACCAGAGAACAGAACTGGCCTTGCAAAGCCGCCTTTTGTGAGGGAGATTTGCATCTGTGGAGGAAACCCAGCTTGAGACCGTCATGGTTTCTCTGAGGCCTTCCCTCATCTGCATCTAAGGATGATCTGAGAGGCTGACAGTTGAACACTGCATGTTCTCATTCATGTGTGGAAGCCAAAAAAGTTGATCTCATAGAACTAAGAAGTAGAACAGAGGATACTAGATGCTGGGGGAAGGGAAGACAGGAAGAGATTTGTTAAAGCATACAAAAATATAGCCAAATAGAAGGAAAAGCGCTAGTGTTCTGTGACACCACAGGGTGACTATAGTCACAATAATAATTAGTTTCAAATAGCTAGAAAGACGATACTGAATGTTTCCAACACAAAGAAACGATTAATATCTGAGATGATGGATATGCTAATTGCCCTGTTCTGATCGCCATATTTTATGATTTGAAACATCACTGTGTGCCCCATGAATATAATTCCTGGTTGTCAATTTAAAAAATAAAAAATAAGGCTGGGCATGGTGGCTCACAGCTATAATCTCAGCAGTTTGGGAGGCCGAGGTGGGCAGATCACTGGAGGTCAGGAGTTCAAGACCAGGCTGGCCAACATGGTGAAACCCCATCTCTACCAAAAATACAAAAAATTTAGCCGGGCATGGTGATGCGCACCTGTAGTCTCAGCTACTTGGGAGGCTGAGGCAGGAAAATCACTTGAACCCGGAAGGTGGAGGTTGCAGGGAGGTGAGATTGCACCATTGCACTCCAGCCTGGGCGACAAGAGCAA
>NW_016107418.1:5957779-6010532 GCF_001604975.1 Cebus imitator
AAGAAGAAATAAAAGGTAAATCTAAAAAAAAATTAAAATAAAGGTCTGAAAAATACATTTACCATTTGTTCTTTCTGAAGGCTGCTTTCACCTATATAACAAGACCACCTCTGCTGGCCAGGCCTCCTCTCCTCCCTGCTCCCATAACCTGTTTTGCCACAATCCAAGCTCCCATTCCTTCTGTAACCTCAAGGTGATGTATAAGCCTCTGAATCCCATTGGGGGTGGCAGAATGGCTCTCTGGTTCTCCCCTATGTGCATTTAATAAATGTGTGTGCCTTTTGTGAGTTGATTTTTCAATGAACCTTCAGAGAGTGAAGGAGAAGTTTTCCTTTGGCTCCTACAGACTCATCTCTGCAACCTTCTCTTTGCTGGCGCTGTCTCCCCAGGTGTGCCTGGGAAGAGACAGCGGCCCCTTTCCCTGAACTGAAAGTGGTCAGACTCTCAGGTGAAATCGCTGCTTCAGGCCCCCATGGAGTCTGGCAGAGGGTAGATCTCCCCAGAAACCGCATCCTTGTTCACGCTTCCTCTTGCTTTTCGTAACCCTTGCTTTCAGGATGCTCCTAGAAGCCCTCCTGGAATAAAACACTGGCCCAGGGGTCTCACCCGGCCCTGCTTCTGGGGAACCCAGCCTGACATCGAAGCGGAAGATGGATTTTTCCTGAGGTTGAGATTTCCTGAGTAAGATTTTAGAGTCGGAGGATGCAGAGAGAGGGAGAGGTGAGGACGAGGGAATCAAAAGGAATACACGTGAATGTGAGAGAGGCAGTCTAGCTGGAGAGCAGCAATGTGGGCTGAGAAGGGAGAGCAAAAGGGAAATTAGGAGAGGTGCACATTCTGTGTGTCTTACGGGGAAGAATAAAGTTGTTGAGAAACTGTGGTTTCCCGAGCCCAGGGAGGTGGCCAGAAAGACCCCTGACGGAGCCTGAGATGTTTGTGGCTTTGCCCTTGGCCATTTGTGGGTGGGGTACTCGTTTCGACCCTAGAGGACCTGGTGTCTGAAGGCCGCACACCAGGTAGGGTGCCTCCCCACTTGCCCCTGACGGTCTGCGGTCCTGGGCTGTATGAACATTCACCTGGCCGTTTTTGTTTCATCTGCTCTGACTTCCTGCCTCCACTTACCTGGAGATCCGGTGCAGCAAATATGGCTCATCTGATAACAGGTAGACCACATTCTAAGATCTGGTAAGTGATGACAGACTTCTCTTTTTATGTGAGATAATTGAATGAGATAATGAGTGCAAAAGGTGTCACCGAACACCAGGCACACAGTCAGTGCTCAATACATGTTAGCTATTATCATACCTTTAGCACCAGGTGGAGATGACAGTGATGAATTAAGGATAATTAATCACACGCCTAGAGATTTAAAACCTAATAAGTCAGAGGTTTCCAGCACGCTCACTGGAATTACCTCGTGATTTTCGCAATAAGCCTATGAGATGGAAAGGACGGAATTGTTGGGACTAGAATTCCAGGAGTTTTGAGTCGGAAAAGGCCTCAGACATTATGTCTCCCAACTCTTTTAGTTTGCAAATGAAGAAACTCAAGTCTAAGGAGGAGAAATGACTTCCCAAGATTCCATGGGGAGTGAGGGGCAGTTCTAAAGTCAGATGCATGTCTGATTCTCTTTTCCAGCAATGGGTGGAATGCAGAAGGGCCAGACTAGAGGGGAGAAATCTGTTTTCAAGCTTTTGCTCTATCTCCAGGCTTTATTAATAAAGGCAGGTAGAGAGGAGGAGGGGAAGATACAGATCTGAGAGAGAAGTTTGTAGCAGTAGTTGATGAAGAACTTGGTATGAAAAGAGAGAGAGAGAAATGACAGATGACTCCGAAGTTTCTAATTTGGGTAAAGGGTAGAAGGTGATTAATTGAAACAGAAAAAATATTGAATGAAAAGCAAATGTTGGAAGGAAAATTGGTTTTTAAGGTAGTCACCCACCCCGATATCTTTCCCAGAGGATAAGCTACACTGAGGAAGGAGAAAATACAGTACTAACATAATTGCCCAAAATCATGCTTGCTTGGAGTTAGCAGAATTGGGATTTAATGTGACCATTGAACCATCCTTACACGAGATGAAAGAGTAACTGAATCATCTGATTTGGAGGTCATAAGGATCCACCCTTCTGTTCCTGGAGAAGCAATAATATGTATATATGTTTTAAAAATTATTCTGTGAACAGAAATGTCTATGCCCGTCCTTCTGACAAAGTGAGCTGGACCTTTCAACAGTGAACAGTTTCACCTTCAGTAGAGGACCAGGGGAACTCAAGTCACTTCAGAATATTGTTTACCATTCGGAAGGAATGGGTGAGGAGAGTGCCTCTCCTCCTTCCAGAAATTTCCTTTCAGTTGGATCATGTCTTCAGGTGACTTAAAATTTCTGTTTCACTGAATGAAAATAATCAAAGTAAGATTTACCTCCAATAAGTCAAGGGGTAAGTCAAGGCTTGTTGAGAGTATCCTGGTATAATGGATGGATGAATGGTCTTTTTTTTTTTTTTTTGGTAGAGACAGGGTCTCCCTATGTTGTCCATGCTGCTCTCGAACTCCTGGCCTCAAGTGAACCTCCTGCCTCAGCCTCACAAAGTGCTAGGATGACAGCACTTTGGTTTTTAAGGTAGTCACCCACCCTGGCAGTCTTGATTTGCTTTCACAGCATTGAGCTTCCTCCTTTTGGTGGCTCTTGGTCTCCAGTTTCTGCAGGGAGATCCTGCCTGAGAGAAAAGAGGTAACAAGCAGAGTGGAGCACCGGAGAGAGACGGGGAGCGGGAAGCAGATGGCGATGCCCATGCTCACCTGACGTGAATGGGACCAAGCTCCGCTCTTGAACTTTTTGACTGAGCCAATGAATTCCCTTTCCTACCACAGGTGATTTGCAGTGTGATTTCCAGCACTAGTAACAACAACAGAAACCCTTACTAAAGCACTTAGGAGCATTAACGTTTAAAATGTGGCTCTTGAACTTCAGTCTCTGGATTCTGTGTTGACGGGTAGATGGTGACGTAGTAGATTGGTTAGTAGCTCCCATTCCAGCTCTTCCTAGAGTGCAGAAGTTGGAAAGTTGGACACTACATTCCCATCCCCTTTGAAGCTGGGACTCAGGACGAGATTTAGATTCTGCCAGTAAGATGAGCTTGCGGGAGACCTCGATCAGAAACAGGGTCACTTGGAGGCAGTGAACCTCAGGCGAGATTTGATCTGGGATGGAGTTACACAGGAGGAGGGAAGAGTGGGGTGCGGGGCTCCCGTTTTGCTGGCACAGATCCTGATGGAGGCGGATAGCTTTCGTGCCAGTAGCTGGTGGCGGCTTTTTATTTGGAACCTTCCTCACTGGGCAGAGGCAGACCAGTTGTACCGCAGGGCTGTGGGCTCCCCACCATTGTCTGAGCTAGCTGTCCTCTGAGCAAAGCTCCTTCTGCTTAAACTTGTGCTGGATTGTGTAGTTTGTTACTAAGAGCCTTGACCGGTACTATGCAAAGTACGTGTTTCTAGGGAAATAAACTGTAGACTTTGTCACATTTTCAGCAAGTTTTGTCATCCAAAAAAGCTGGTTGGGTTCAGGGATAGAAAGAGGAGGAAGAGCCAATGAAAAGGAGCATAAGATCCATGAGGAAGCCCTCACCAGGCCATGCCGAGGAGGATAAATCAGGAGCAATTGTGAAAGAGGAGTGAAAAGCGAAAGTAGGCCACCGCGCTTGGCAGATTCCAGAAGCGGAGGGCAGCATCCTAATTGCCGTGAATGATGGGAGAGAGCGAGGACAGGAGATGTTTGAACAAAACATGCTCTGAAGCAAAGAAAAGAATGAGAGAATAAAAGTTTTTTCCTCCCTCTCTTCCTCCCTTTCTTTCTTCTATTTTATTTTTATTTATTTTAGAGAGAGGATCTCACTCTGGAAATCCGCAGAAGTGGATTTGCTGACCAAGGAGCTGGAGGACCTAGATGAAGAGAGCTGCCGCTGGAGTTGTCACTGGTGCTCTGGCCAGGCTGGGGTGTAGTGGCACAAACATAGCTCACTTCAGCCTCAACTTCCTGGGCTCAAGTCATCCTCCCACTTTAGCCTCCTGAATAGCTCAGGACTACAGGCGTGTGCCACCATGCCTGGCAAATTTTTGTTTTTATTTTTTAGAGGCATGGTCTCACTATGTTGCCCAGGCTGGTCTAGGACTCCTGGGCTCAAAGCAATCCCCCTGTCTCGCCCTCCCAAAGTGCTGAGATTATGGGTGTGAGCCACCGTGCTGGATCTTTTTCTTCTTTTGACTGTGAGAGGCATATGTAAGTTCACGTGGTGAAGATCAAGAGCTATGTGGCAGGAAAGACTGAAGCTACAAAAAGAAGAGGGGCGACTGATAAAGCTAGGTGAAGAGGAGGGCAGACAGACGGGGCAGGAGCAGAGCGGGCAGGGTCTCCTCGGACAGGGCGCCTTTTATGATATTGCAATGGTGGAGGTGCAGATAGATGAGACGTCAGAAGAGAGAAGCTGGGGACTCTGTGCCTGGTGGCTTCTCTTTGCTGAGTGGCATACGAGGCAGGCCGTCTGTGGAGGGGGTGAGGACAAAGTCCGCCTGTAGCCTGGAGAAGGACTGCAGAGGCTGCTTTGGAGAATGGAACAGGGCACTGGCTTAGTCAGGACTTCCCAACAGCTGGTGACAGAAAACCCTGCTCAGACTTACGAAAACAAAGACAGTCACTGCTTCATGGAAAGTGCAAGGGCAGGGCTGCTTTCAGGGAGGTATGCATCTAGGAGTCCAAACAGTGCCATCAGATCTTGGTTTCTTTCCCTCTCTGTTTCATTGGCTCCAATTCTCAGTGGTCACTGCTTAGTCCCTGGCTCATCCTTTTAGGGTGGAGCACAAGGAAAGAGAAGGGTGTTTTCCTCCTGGAGCTCAAGTCCAAATCTTGGCATTGACCTGGAGACAACTGATTGGGATCTTAAGCTCATCCTTGAACCAATCATCGTGGGCAGGGATCTGTCTTACTGTGATTGGTCAGCCCCTGGGACATGTGATCACCTCTGACCCAATCATTGCTGGGTGCTGAAGAGCCACATGTGGGTCACGTGTTCCATCCCATAGCACACAGCAGGAGCCACACTCAAACTAAATTTCCCCCAAGCAGAAAGAAGATGAGGAAATCCAGGGCAGGCAAGGGCGATACGTGAACCACAGGCATTCCTCCAGGTCCAGGAGGGCTCATGTTCTTAAAGTGGAAAGGGAAGCCAGAAAATGGGAGGGACTTAAGGGGCTGCCAAAGTCTGAAACAGCCCCAACGTGACTGAGAAGAGATAGTTTACACATTAATACAAGATTATAAGCATCACTCCACCCCAGGTTAGACAGCACTAATACATAGATGAGTCAATCAGCACAATTCTGAGAGGGTTTTTTTTTTTTTTTTTTTTTAAATGCAGCACTTGGTAGCCAGACCTAGAATGTGAAAGCAGAAATGTTCATAGACACATACCCAATATAGGCAGAGTTATAGCGAGAGTGGAAAGTGCTCTAAATCAGTCACAATGTGCTGATTTGTGGGAAATTCTTGGGGCCTGCACAGATCATGCAACAAGTTGACAAGTTATGGCTAAGGAGCAGGTGTGGGTCTTCAGCTTCTATAGGTGAATGTACTCTTGTGGAAAATGTAGCTATATGCTTTGGGATGATCCCCCAAGTGGGATAAACACGGTGCATTGCTGTGAGGACTGTGAGTTTTGTGCCTTCTTGGATTTGATGTGCTCATGTTAATCACATGTAACTAAGCCAGTACTTAAAATAGATGGGCCACCAGTGAATTAGCATGTGATTTGCACAAAATCTGCTTTCAGTTTTAATTTTATGTTGCTCCCCTTAGGGTATTCTTAATAGAAGCAATAATCTTTCCTGATTCCTGATTCCCTCCCCACCCCCAGTCTCAGTTTTTCTCATTCACCCTCTACAGTAATCAAAATATTTTCCACAAATCTACACTTGAGTCAGAAAAATACATTGAGCTTGATGGTGAGATGGGACAGTGAGGGCTCCAATAATCCCCGTAGAATAAGTTTTGAGAATATGACCTTCGAGTACAGAGATGGAATTAATTATGTATCCTAGGAATTTAAAAGCAAGAGATTTGCTTATATAAAGCAAATATTTGTATATTTTCTGAGTAATACACGTTGCACCATATTTCTTAAAATAGGCATTTCACAACAACTTCCTAATACATCTGTTTACCTGCAGCCCTTCTGTGTATCTACTGTATGTGGCTGGGAGCGTCATCTTTCTCCCAAACAGCTCTGACAAGGCTTCACCTTGATCAAACACCCTGATTGCTTAGAGAATAATGGTTGCATCTTTATGATCTTCTAGAACTTTTAAAATCTGTCCTCAAACTTCCCTTTTATTATTTTAACTTTTTATGTTTAAATATTAAATGTTTCAATACACTGAAAATTTGACAGAAGAGTATGAGAGACATCCAAGTACCCACAACCAAGATGAGGCTGTTAATTGGTTTGCGACATTTGTTTTGATTTTTGTTTAAAGAAAGTCTTATAGATACTCTTAGAGGTGGGGGAAGGAAATCCCAACCAAGATGTTTGGTGGAGTTCAATATTAAAATATTTGATAGTTTTCCTAATCTTACGCACCACCCAACACAATGCTCCTGATACGAGATGTGTGGGGTTTTTTTCCCACACACCAAACAATTCTAGAGTGGACACCAGCTGGGTATCCCGCAATTCACTTCAATTCAGTTCTGACACTATCTCCTTGGAGATAGCCTCAGATGCCACAGGTTAAAGGCTTGGTTCCATAAGATTGCCCCTGCCCCTGTTTCAGATGCCAGTCATAAGGCTCACCTGTGAACCATGCTTCTGTTCAAGCAGCTCTGAATTGGGGTTCCCATGGTTCCTCCTCGTATTTGATTAATTTGGTAAAGCGGCTCACAGAACTTAGGAAATACTTTACTTACGTTTGCCTATTTATTATGAAGGATATTACAAAGGATACACATGAACAGACAGATGGAGAGATACATACAGTAAAGTATGGGAGAAGGGCCCTGAAGCGTCCATGCCGTTTCTTGGGGCGCCATCCTCCAGGAACCTCCACGTGTTCAGCAGTTCAGAAGCTCTCCAAACCCAGTCCTTTAGGGGTTTTTATGGAGCGTCATTATGTGGACATAACTGATTCAATCATTGGCCATTGGTGATCAACTTAACCTTCAGCCCATCTCCCCTCCCTGGAGGTTGGGGGGCGGGTCTGAAAGTGTCAACCCTCTAATCATGCCTTGGTCCAGTGACTAGTCCCCACCCTGAAGCTATCTAGAGGCCCCCAGCTACCAGTCTTCTCATTAGCGTACAAAAGACACTCTTATCACTGGAAATTTCAAGGGTTTTAGGAGCTTTTTCAGCAAACAGGGACCAAGTGTATATTTCATAGTATCACAGATCTGGTGGAGGGGCTCTGCTGCTGGGCATTCCCATCTGGCATTCACAATGTGGCAGCCACCAGATTCCCCTCTTTGCTGCCCTGGACAGAATCACTATCCTGAAGTCCTGTATCCTTTTCATCCATGTTTATATATTTTGATTAATCATATGTGTATGTATACATATGTAAAAATATGTATATGTTTTTGTTAATTATGTAATCTCCTGACATATATTCTTACTGTTAAAATTTTTGCAAAGGTGGTTTCACTTTTTATTTAATGTTTTTGGGATTATATAGGTCTAATTTATCTATTTTAACCTGCCATATATCCCAGTGTATGGATATATCAAAATTTATAGAGCCATTCTCTCTCTTTCTCTCTTTTTTTTTTTTTTTTTTTTGAGCCAGGATCTTGCTCTAGTGCCCAGGCTGGAGTGCAGTGGCATTATCATGGGTCACTGTAGGCTCAACCTCCCAAGGCTCAGGTAATCCTCCTGCCTCAGCCCCTCTGGTACTTGGGACTACAGGCATGTACCATCATGCTCAGCTAATTTTTGTATTTTTAAAATTAGAGACAGGGTTTTGTCACATTGTGCATGCTGGGAGCCGTTCTTCTACTGAAGAAAATTTACTCTGTAATAAAACAATGTCGTACAAATATCTTTATGCATGTTTCCTTATGCCCACAATAGAGTTTCTTTAGGGTAGTGTTTTTTCAAAATTGTATTCTATTAACATATTTCAAAAAAATAAAGTGCAGAAAGTAATAAAACAAAATAAAATCTACTGTTATTGAACAAATCCTTTGAGAACTTGCTGTCATGAGACACAATAGGAAATTTTCCAAGTCTCACAGTTAAGGAATACTCTACTTCTGAAAAGTTTTGTTTTCTGTGAAGCTTGTAATAATTGGGGTGCACCTTTTGCTTTGGCTGCTAAGAAGCCTGGCAGCAACTTTGTAGCTCACTCTGGGAACGGTAGCTCTGCCTGGCTGGCATTTTGTGTGATAATCTCTCCCTGGCTTGATTCTTCGTCCTCTGCTGTATCATCTCAACTATTCTCTATGCGTGTGTATTCCATGTATGTGTGTGTGCTTTCTAGAATCATTTGTGGAGTGTAGCATAAATGAATCAATGAGTAAGTAAACAGATTAGTACAGCAAGACTAGACAGGGTAGAATGGGCAGATCAAATAAGCTGTAACCATTACAGAATTCTGCCTTGAAATTAATTTCTGTCAGGATGTTTCCCTTTCATAAATAATGTAGTTTATGATTTTATAACTTTGGCATTTTCTCCCAGGGAACTAAGCCCAACCCCATAGTGTATAACCATTTCAAAGGTTAGATTGTCATGCTTTCTTGTCTTGATCAGAGTGTTAATATGTAAATCAAAAGGACAATTTATGAGCTTGCTAATGATATTCAGTGGTTAGAGGCAGGAACAACAAAAGCTGAAAAACTCTTAACATTATCTAAAAGAAATCCGTTAGTCAATGGCTCCTTCTCTTTCAAAAAAAAAAAAAAAAAAAGATTAGACTTGTGAACGCTGTAATCTGCCTGCAAAAAGATTATATGTAAATCATATGCAAATTATCTCCACTGTGCTGACAGTGACTAAAAGCATTTATTGTATCTCACATGCTCGGCTAGCAAGAAATGTGGTAACTCGTTCTTTCATAGCACAGTATTTGGGGATCTAAGCCATTCTCTGGCCTCAAATGAATAGGACTTTATGCATTTTGCCCTGATGAACCTTTAGCGTTATGTACTGGGGTCATTTTCCTCCTCATTTTAATTACATCTTCTGATGTTCAGCCACTTCATTATAAATGTCATATTTTCTCCTTCATGATAATGGCAGCTATCGATCCTATCATAATGTAAAAGGTATTTTAAGTGCCTGCATTTTTCCCTATGCCCCGCTGTTCTGCCTTGGCTCTATTTGTACACACAGATTGGCTTGCAAGTTTTTAATGACTTGGCAGGTCAAAATAGTTTCTGGCAAAAAAAAAAAAAAAAAATTTAAAGAAACAACGAGTCATACCAGAAATTTTTTGTCTCGATTGGCCTAACCAGTCATGACAATTGCTGTCATTTTCTGGTTTAATGAACAGCGAAGTAAAAATTAAATGAATGTAAAAGCCCTACTTAAATTATTTTAACCTGGGTGGTCTTCTCCCCTTCTGAAGGCTGATTTTGCTCCATTTGATTCTATCTTAGGTGTTTTCAAAATGCGCTGGGTGTGGTAAGATTGGCCCATTAGGTGAACAGGGCTTGAAGGGTGTTGAGTCTTTAAATGCCTGTTTGCTTGTTTAAATTTCCAGCTGAACCTTGTGCCACATCCTAGAAGGATTCTTTTTCTTTGTTTGTTGCCCAAATAACATTAGAGGAAGATTTAAAATACAAAAAAATTCATCTGAGATCTTACTCTCTGGAAAACAATTCTTATTGTCCTTTTCAAAGGATTTGTCCACAAATGTATTTTTTACATACATTTATGGTGGAGTGGCTACCTCCAACCACTTCTCCCCCCACCTAAGAAAAAAAATGTCCTTGTATTATCTGCATTCTGGACACAGATAAAACCAAATTTGCCATTTGGTCTAGTTCAGGGTTTTCCACCTCAGCACTGTCGGCCTGTGGGCTGGATGGTTTTTGCTGTGGGACCATTCTGTTCATTGCAGGATGATCAGCGGCATTCCTGGCCTTTGCCCACCGATGCCAGTAGCACCCTTACTCTAGTTGTGATGGCCAAAAACATCTACAAACATTGCCAAATGTCCCCTGGGGGTGGGAGGCTTGGTAAAATTGCCTCACTTGAGGACCACTGGTCTATTTTTTCTTATCTGAGGGAAATAAATAATGAGAATGAAGTCCCATGGTCTAGTCAGGAAGGCAGAATGTGGGTCCAAGTGGCCAGGCAGCGGATCCCTGAGGTCAGCATGCCAGCCTCCTTGGGCCGATATTTACCATGAAGCCAGCCTTGTGGGCACAGAAACCCCAGACCCAGCTCTGCCAACATTAGAAACAAATCACAACTCTCTGCTGGGAATGTGTGTCGTGCCAGGCTCTGGGTCTTAACCATAATCTTCTGAGGAAGCTAATGTTATCTGTGTTCTGCAGATGGGGAAACTGAGGCCCAGAGAGGATAAGTAACTTATGCACCAGTAAGTGGGGAAATCCAAGATTGAAACTCCGAGCTGTAGGGTGGTACAGCTTATATTCTGTCCCCTATCACTACACAGAAAGGGGTGATGTGTGAGCCAGGCCTCCGGGTGGAAGCAGGGTGGGACTCTGCAGAGGTAAGCTGCCCACCGATTTCTGAGGAGTAAGGCCAGAGGGTTTCTGTTCTGCCAGGAAACCATGCCTTTTGTTCAATTCCTGAAAGGATGTCAAGGGTTTTGTACTCTGGTTCGCTCCATGTCATGGCTGATGAAGGAGTGGATGTGGGCATCTCCAATATTCTTGTTAAACTGCACCAAGGTAAGATGAGACAGAAACACCTTTCATCTGCATAAGGTCCAGGAGAAACCTGTATGGAAGATGGAGAAGGATAAAGCCTTGGAGTCAGAGCATCTTAAATCCCCCTGGCTGTGCAAACTGGAGCATCCCAGAGAAACAGTGAAGGAATGAAACCTGTCATTGTTCGTACTGGGGTTGACGTGTCTTGTTTCCTTCCCCAAGGACAGGGGAGAGGAGAATCCCTGAGAGAGACGATTAGGCCAAAGTTGTGGTGCTTCAGAACCACACCAGCTGTCAGGCCAGGCAGGCATCCGCTGACCCCAGTCCTGTGTTTTTCAGTGTGGGGTTTGAGGCTGAAGGTGTGGACTGGACTGCTTAGAGCATCAAGCAAGATATTTAGATTCTGTTTTATGGGGGGATAAGGTGTGGGGTTGACAGGCAAGGAACACGTTGGAAGAAAGAAGTAGGTGTTTAATGGGGAATTTTCTTGTTTCTACTGTGGGTTAGGTATTGTGAGTCTTCTCTATGGAATCCTCAAGAAATCTTGAATAAAATATGGATTTCCCTTCATTGCATCACAGAGTTGGGTTAGCCACAGACGAGAGTTGAGTCCAAATGTTAAGCCTGCTCAGAGTGGGCACAGGAGAAAACAGAGGCTGCTTATGTGGGGCTGGTCCATCCAGGTTGTTTTGATGATCACCAGAGAAGAGTGGGAACAGAGTCACCAAGGTCTTCCTAAGCACCAGACCCTCCACACCACCGGCAACCAGTCCTCACCACAACTCATAGGTGACTGCTTCAGGCATGTTACGGGTATGTGAATTGAAGTGCAGAGAAATTATGCAACTTTCCCAAGATCAAGCTGGTAGTAAGCAGCAGAGCAGAGACTGGAGTCCATCTGCAGTGGGCTCTAAGCTGAGGCTCTGACCTACTCCATCAAACTGCCGACTGAGGAGGAACAGACTCACAAATACCTCTGTTATCAGGTTTCTTTGCTGGACAGAAGTGGGGTGAAGGAGTGAGGGTCCTCACAGGGGCTCCACACCAGCTGGGTCCTGTCAGCCTCACTTTGTGAGAGATAGGGCAGGTTTTGAGAGAGACAGGCATTGCCATCCGCCCACATCTTGTGCAGTTCCTTGTTGCAATTTCTGCAGTGCTTCTCGGCCTCTCCACTCTGAGGTCCCAGCAAACATATGAGTGTGCTCCGGCCTGCTAACCTCAGGGAGGTATGTAATTCTTTCAAAGAGAAAAGGCAGGGTTTAGTGACTGCCTCCAGGTGGCATATGTCTGGGAGCTACCATGTTAGCAAGTCCATCACTTTAGCCCATCCCCAGCCTTGTGGCCAGTCTTGCCTTTGCCACCCCATGCCTTGGTGTGCAAAGGGACTTCTCCAGCAGCTGATTTTGTTCTCTGAATGCTGTGGGTGGCATATGGTCGAATATCAACCATTGGCACCAGGGAAAAGCTAGTAAAGATGCTGCCATGCTTGGAAGAGACCAGAAGTCAGTGACGTCACTGTCAGCTCCTATCTGGAGGCTGAAAGGAATATATCGAAGTGAAGCAAAGAAGAATCAGGCGCTCTTTCCTAGCTGGGCTTGGGGACACAGGATCAGGGACAGAAGCAGAAGCAGCACACAGGGTCGGGCCATGAACCAGGTAGACCAGAGTCAAACTGGAGAGGCCAAGTGCGTGAATCTGGAGAGCACTTGCCAAGTGTCAGGAGGCTCAGAACCTACAGAACTGTGACCCACGCTCACCATCTTCCTGGAGCGCTGGTGATGTGTGGACTCTGACAAAGAAAGCTCACAAAGAAGATCAATGAAAACCTTTTTGAATTCTGAGGAGGGAGAAAGTCTTCATATTCATTCCTCTGTGTGTGTGTGTGTGGGGGGAGGGTGCATGCGTATGCACATGTGTGTATCTGAAGACTAAATAGATATTACAAGACTAGGCTGGGTGCAGTGGCTAGGCCAGGCGCAATGGCTCATGCCTGTAATCCCAGCACTTTGGGAGGCCAAGATGAGCAGATCACCTGAGGTCAGGAGTTCAAGACCAGCCTGGCAAACGTGATGAAACCCCGTCTCTACTAAAAATACAAAAATTAGCCAGGAGTGATGGTGCATCCCTGTAATCCCAGCTACTCAGGAGGCTGAGGCAGGAGAATTGCTTGAGCCTGGGAGATGGTGGTTGCAGTGAGCTGAGATCATGCCATTGCACTCCAGCCTGGGTGACAAGAGCGAGACTCCATTTCAAAAAGAAAGAAAGAAAGAAAAAGAAGGCTATATCCATATATAATCTTCTATGTGCTATCACTTTCCTAGGTGCTTGGGATAAAACAATAATGTAAACAAAACACCTTGCTCATATGGAGATTCCGTTACATCTACAGATCTATATTACATCCGCAACTATATGTATGTGTGTATGTATGTATTTGTCAAATCACGTCCACTTAAACCCATACTGTGGCTAAAAAGGTATTGATGAATTGCCATTCTTTCTTTAAGAATAGATGACAAACATAACATCTAGAACATTTTTAATAGCTTTGCAACTTATGTTGCAAAACAAAAACACTTTATTCTTCTAATTAGATCAGATATTCCCTATTATTTTGTTTATATCACTAATTGATTTAACAACCTTTTTAAGAAGAACTTATGCTGAGGAAGGTAAATGTCCATTTATTATCTGCTCAAATGCTTGTGACTTAGACATCAGTTTTGAATAACAGGTTTTACTGTAGTCATTTTCAGTAGAATTTGCCAAGTTTAAGCTAGAGTTTATTGAAAGTACCATGGCAAGGCGAGCAGATCACTTGAGGTCAGGAGTTACAGACCAGCTTGGCCAACATGGTGAAACCCCGTCTCTGCTAAAAACACAGAGATTGGCCAGGTGCCGTGGGCGCCTCCCAGGCACTTGTAGTCCCCGCTGCCTGGGAGGCTTAGGTGAGAGAGTTGCTTGAACCTGGGAGGCAGAGGCTGCGGTGAACCTAGATTGAGTGGTTGCACTATAGCCCGGGCAACAGAGCGAGACCCTGTCTCAAAAAAAAGTGCTATGGATTACCTGAAGGTATTTGACAGTCTTTTTTTGTTTGTTTTTTTTTGTTTGTTGTTTGTTTGTTTTTACCAGAATCAGATGGAATAGACAGTCTTTAAACAGAATAAAATATGTACAGAAATGACCCATCCACTCAAGCAAAACTTTCTTATGGGCGTTAATCTATTTTCCTATTTCAAAGTTTGGGAAATCATCCACTGCGGTAGAGAATAAAAACTGTGTGTCATTTAACAGCAAAACGGCCTTCCTTAAACTTCTTTATTCCTATTTTGTTGATGTTGTTGATGTTGTTTTTGAGTCAGAGTCTCGCTTTGTCGCCCAGGCTAGAGTGTAGTGGCACCGTCTCAACTCACTGAATGAAACCTCCGCCTCCCAGGTTCAAGCAATTCTCCTGCCTCAGCCTCCCAAGTAGCTGGGGTTATAGGCGTGCACCACCACGCCTGGCGAATTTTTGTATTTTTAGTAGAGATGGGGTTTCACCATGTTGGCCAGGCTGGTCTCAAACTCCCGACCTGAAGTAATTCGCCCCCTTCAGCCTCTCAGTGTTGAGGTTACAGGCATGAGCCACCACGCCCGGCTCTCATTCCTATCTTGTTTTCAAGAAGCAACAGCGCTGGACTATACTAATACATTGCTATAACATACTGCGTTTTTCAAGACCCTTTGCAGCACTTGATCCTGCAGATATTACCAGTCAGCCAGATCTTGCTCTAAAATTGCCAGTGGGACAAGTAAAGAGCTTGTACGGAAATGTCTGTATGGAAATGTCTGCCCGGGGTCCTTCAGATAGCTCCCCGGGCTTCAGTGTTGTTTTTTGCCCTCAGCAAGATTTGCTGGTGCAGCAATGGTGCTTCCCCTGTTTTTATGCCCCAAAAGCAGCATTGTGTAAGTTCAGCCTCCGTGCTGCTGGCAATTTTCACGAATTGTTTACAGTGCTCTAATTTTTACACTCTCTTTAAAGGATCTTTGTGTATGCTGATTGCAGAAGGTAATATTTCTGGCATCAGTAACCATGGTAATGAATCATTCTCCTCTCAGAATTGGTGCCAGCTGCACCAGTGTCTAGATAGTAGCACCCCGGTGTTTTGCTAATGAGGGACTTTTCATTTGCTGTAGGAGGACATTACTTCTTCACGTCTTTGCTTGTGTCTTGTTAAAGGCTCTTCCTTGAGACCGACATTTGAAAAAATAAATGCCATTTGGTAAAACCTTGATCTCAAAAGAAAAACATTCCTAGTTCCAGAGAGCAGAGCAGGCTGAATGAAACCCTTTGAAGGTTCCATGGGGAGGCGGCTCCCCTGCCTGCCGCCGTCCCTTTCCTAAGCCCCCAGCATCGATCTTGTCTCTTTCAGTCAGGCGCAGAGCTTGCCATCAGCATTCTCCATTGACTGCTCGGGAAAGGAGTTTCAATATTTTAAAGATTGATGGTATGAATAATTTAAGAGAAATAAAGAAAGCTTCTAAACTCTCTTTGAATTGTGTAATGGGAGCTTTGAAATATGTTACCATTTTTGCCTTATCAGATTTAATTTTTTTTGGTGGGAAGGCTGAAGTGGAAATGTAAGCCACTGCTGCCCTTTATCCCTTGACTAATGAGACCAGGAGAGACAGAGGGCTCCTTACCCTCGCAGGAGGTAAGGGCCTGCGGGTCTTTCTCTTTCCAGCTGCGCGCTGTTTCCACAAACAATTGGCAGAAGACTCTCCGCTGCTTTTTAAATATTTGAATCCCAAACCACTGCTACTTCCAGCCTGGGTGGCGTTTAGAAGAGAGCAAAGGAAAACTGATATCCAGAATCACTGCTGAGTTTTCTTTTTTTGCAGTCATTTTGATAGGAACCCCCGATTGTAAGACTTTCTGGTGTGGCCGCTGACTTTTATGCCAAACGCTAACTGGCAGTCACAGGTCATGCAGGGCATTCACAAAATTGCTACATTCACAACAAGGCAAATGTATGGTGCTTTCGCACGGGCTTACACACTTCACGTGTGTTCACTTACCTGTTTCTTATAATGACTCTGTGATCCCGCTGTTACTATTTCCATTTTACAGATGAGAAAACTCAGACCCAGAAAGGTTAGGTAACTGGCCCAAGGCTGCGTAGGTGGTAAATTCAGGGCCAGCATTCAAATCCAAAAGGGCTGAGTGCAGAGATTCATTTTTCTCATCCCAGAAATCATAACCTGAGTCTGATTTTCCCCTTGAATATTTCCCAGTAGACAAAAGGATCACAAGAATATAAAATATACACATGATTCTCTCAAGTGGACTAAAATAATCACTTCCGTTAAATGGAGATTTGTTTTTTGAACTTAGTTACTTGCAGCCAAAAATGGTAAATCTTTCATTGCCACAGCTATTTCAGAATTGCATTGACAAGTGGAAAATATCGAGGCTTTGGTTTTTTCAATAGTCAGTCACAGTCAGCTGGCTTTATTGATATTGTCCTTTAAGAGAGCACTACTATATTCCCTTAAAAAGTGAATTTTAGTGTTGCGTTGATGAGTCACAAACGCTTACACTTCTGAGAAGCAGAACGCAGAGAAGAACATCTTTATTGGAACCAGTGAGGGTGGAGAACAGAACAGCCTTCCTGGCAGTGGAGCATTTTTGCACACATTTATCCCACATCAGAACCTGCAAATGTCTTGGAAGGGATCCATTAATATAAATTCAAAAGGACAGATGGTGAATGAAGGCGAGAGAATGCTACTGTAGAAAAGGAGATGAATTCACTTATTAAGAAATCAGCTACTTGATATAACATGGCAAGTTTCCATGGAATACTACAATTTTCAATGAGAAAAGGGATTTCCCAACAGCTTGCTTTGAAGGAAAGATTTGTCCTTGGATCACCAGGAACCACAAAGATTGTACATCTAGTCTCCATCTAGTCTAGGAGACTCAGGCTAACTCCCCTGTTCTCACTTCCACAGCCATTCCTTGGAGGCATTGCTTCCCACCTGCTCTGCGTTTTGCTCCTCCTCAAGAATACGTAATGTGATAAACATGGATCCACAATCCAGCTGATTATTCCAGGCACAGTGCTGGGCTTAGGGGACACCCATGACTAAAAGAAGACATGCACTTTTTTTTTTTTTGACATGGAGTTTCACTCTTATTGCCCAGGCTGGAGTGCAATGGATGATCTTTGCTCATCACAACCTCCACCTCCCAGGTTCAAGCAATTCTCCTGCCTCAGCCTCCCGAGTAGCTGGGATTACAGGCATGTGCTACCACGCTCAGCTAATTTTGTATTTTTTGTAGAGGTGTGGTTTCTCCATGCTGGTCACTTTGGTCTCGAACTCCCGGCTTCAGGTGATCCGCCCACCTTGGCCTCCCAAAGTGCTGGGATTGCAGGCATGAGCCACCGCGCCCAGCTGAAGACATGCAGTCTTATGGAACTGGTAGTTTATAGGAGGAGACACATGGGAGATACATCATTTTGTTTTGGAGGCACAGTGTGAACAAATGAAGCTACCAGAAATTAGACCTCAGAATGTGGTGGGTACTGTGGCAACCAGAGAGAGCAAATGTGAATGTATAGATTTTTGTGTAAAAACTTCTGATTTTTTAGGGCCAGGCACAGTGATTCATGCATGTAATCCCAGCACTTTGGGAGGTCGAGGCAGGCAGATCACGAGGTCAGGAGTTCAAGGCCAGCCTGGTCAACATGGTAAAACCCTGTCTCCACTAAACATTAAAAAAATTAGCCAGGCATGGTGGTGGGCATCTGTAATCCCAGCTACTTGGGAGACTGCGGCAGGAAAATTGCTTGAACCCAGGAGGTGGAGGTTGCAGTGAGCAGAAATCACACCATTGTACTCTGGCCTGGGTGACAGGGTGAGAATCCGTCTCAAAATAAACAAATAAATAATAAAATAAATTTCTGATTTTTAAAATACCTACAGTGAAGCAAAACACACTGAGGGCTGAATTTAGCCCCTGGGCTGCGAGTTTGCATGCTCTGGTGAAAGATGACAGGACAGGAGACCAGAGGAGGGGACAGCCTAGGACACACCTGTCTCTGCCTCTTATTTCTCTTTAGGACTATAGAGTTAGGATAATAAAATCAAATAAACAAACCAAAGCAGACACTGTAAGCATCTTAGTTCCTTTGAGCTGCTATGGACTTATATAGAAAAGGAATTATTTAATTTTAAAATTATTATTATTATTTTGAGACAGGGTCTTGCTCTGTTACCCAGGCTGGAGTGAGGAATTTACTTTGTGCTATGGTTTTAATGTGTGCCTTAAAGTTGATGTGTTGGAAACTTAATCCCCAATGCAACAGTGTTGAGAGGTGAGACCTCTAAAAGGTGATTAGGTAATGAGGACTCCACCTTCATGAATGGATTAATACTGTTATTGTGGAAGTGGGCTTCTGAAAAAAGGGTAAATTTGACGTTGTATTCCCTCTCTTTTACCTTCTCTTACTGTCTCACCTTTCACCACGGGATGACACGCAGCATGAGGGCCCTTGCCAGACGAGAGCCACTTGAACTTGGACTTCCCAGCCTACAGCTCTATAAGAAATAAATCTCTTTTCTTTAGAAATCATCCAGTCTGTGGTATTTTGTTATAGCAACACAAAGGACTAAGACGTTTGGCTCGTGATTCTGGAGACTGGAAGTCCAAGGGCATGGCGCTCAGCATCGGGTGAGGGCCTTCTTTGCGTTTTCATAACGTGGCAGAAGGAATCGCATGACAAGAGAGCAAGTGGGAGACTGAGCTTTTAGCCTGAAGTCTCTTTGTAATTGGCATGAATCCATCTACTTGAGTGTAGCCCTTATACCGTAAACACCTCCCATTAGACCCCACCTCCCAACACTGTTGCATTGGAGATTAAGCTTCGAATGCATGCTTTCCTGGGGGACACAAACCACAGCACCAATGAAAACAAAAAGAACAAAATGCAAATATAAAACAGCTTAATACCCTCCAAGGCACAAGAGCATGTTGGTGAAGGATGGCCCTGCCTGGGTTTGAATCCTGGTCTGCTACGTGCTGGCCATGTGGGCTTTTACGGGAAGCCACTTCATCTCAGTGCCTCAATCTTCTCATCTGTGGAATGAAGAGAATATTAGTGACCACCTTATGGGCTGTGAAGATTAAATGAATTGATACAGATAAAGTGCTTGGAAGAGTGTCTGGAGCCATCGAAACCTTGGCTACTATTGGTTTTATAGAGGCAGATGATTTCAGGTTATAAGGAGAGGTCCCGGAAAAGGCAGCAAGCAGTTTATTCAGTACAAGATGTGCTCATTCCCTGGACAGTCCTCTGTAGCAGCACTTTCTTGGGTTTCTTTGCATTGTGCCTACTCTGTCTCCTCCAACTCTTGTCTTCATCCTAGGCGGTATCTTTTTTCTAGGTCTAGACTTCTGAGACATGCCCTAAGCTACACCTTCTTTCCAGGTCTAGACTTCTGAGATATACCCTAAGCTGTACCTTCTTTCCAGTTGTAGATCAGCACTGCTGAAACTGTTATGTGCATATGAACCACCTGGAGACTTTACTGAATGCATAACCTAATTCTGAAAATCTGGGGTGTAGCATGAGATTCGATGCTTCTAACAAGCACCTAGGTCTTGCCAACTTTGAGGAGCCAGGAGCCAGAGGAGCTGCTGCCTCGACATCTTCTTCCAAAGCAAGTTTTATACCAAATATTGCTTTCTAGAGTCTTCATTCTCCTTTAGCATCTGAGGTCCAGTCCATATACAGTGCCCTCCCACTTCACAGCTCACTCACATGGCAATGATGAAAGACGGACCCTGGACCCACAAAATATTCTGGCACATGGTATCAGTTCCATCTGCCTGCCCAGCTTCTCCATGACTCAGGAACACACCTTCTCCCATGGGAGTGTTCTGGTAAGCATCTAATATGAACAGAGTTTTCAACATTGTTTTCTGATTTCACGACATCATAGATACACTGTGAGGGAAGCGGTTTTTTCCCAGAACAAACACAACACAACAGAACCCTCTGTTGCAGCCTATTGTACTTGCCTGTTGACTCCTCTTCTTTCTTTTGAGGTGAGCTCGGAAAGGCCAGGATGTCTTGTTCACTGCTGGACTCGTGCCACCCCCTCTCGGCTGGACCCCAGCATGTTGTCTATAACGTATGAGGAGGAAGTGAATGCATTTACACACTGCATGAGTGATTTGGCCACATTCCACACCACACTTTCGTTCCAAAATGCCCAGGTCATAGATAGCTCATTAATGTATGAGGATGTCACAATTCTCTTGGCTCAAATGTCCCCCCAAAACGTAAGAAAGTAGAACCAGAGGGCCTTTCTTTATGTTGGCACCAATTAACTGGCTTATAAGCATCCCCGCTGCAGAGCAGCCGAAGAAAGTATTCTTAAAAGAAAGAATAACCTAAAGTTGGAGAAATGACAATAGCCGCAAGCGTGATAGAGTGACACAGACTTCCCAAGTTGCCATGTCAGTAGAGCCTCGTGCCATTTATACTTTATATTCAGGCCCTTGCCACCCTCAGGGGAGTTTCGCTCTGTCCTTACCCTGGCCCACACAGCCCTAAGAGTTAGCTATGACTTCACTGACTCTCTTGTAACTGTATCACTTATTTATTCACTGATTCACATTCATTTCAGCCTGTTCACTGGCTGACAGGCCAGAACAGAAGGAATAGTACAGCCTATTTCAGTTAGAACAAGAGGAAAGGATGAGAATTCGGTAAAGCACAGAGGATGTGTGTGTTGGGTGTCAGGGAGTTTGGGAAGGACAGAACTGAGGTCTGTATAAATCCCACTCCCCAGCCAGCCCTTGGGGCCGGTGCCTCTGAAAGACCGGTGTGTAGGTTGTTGTGTATTGAGACTGTTAATGGAGGATGTCAACCAAGGGTCAGAGACAGCTTTGGACACAGAGTGCAGGAGCAGCGAAGCCAGAAATAAAACGCACCGCCAACCAAAATTGGACCAAGTCCCAGGGCCTGGGTAAAGTCCCATGGGACTCAGTATGGCTCTGATGTCCCAAGTCTGTCGCAAACCTATGCTACTGACAGCTCTGCATCTGTGAGTGATTTTCATGATGAGATTGACAGTGCAGGGGCTCGAAGAGCATCTGTTGCAAGTAAAATGCAACTGGATGAAGACTGACTGACAAGATCACATAAAACCCCAAACTCAAGGAAGCTTTGGACTTTGGGGAAAAATGGAAAGGAAAAAAACCCACATAAAGATGGTGAAGATTAGAATGCAGAGTGAGACACAGAAATCATAAAAGACTGTGCCCAATATACTACATACCTAGCCAAGAATCTGGATGATTTTAGTGAGGATACAAAAGGATTTATGGGGAATAATAGAAATTTTATTCACAGAATGTTCTGCAGTTGTATAGTATCTTCAGTTTACAGCATGATTTTATATAGATTATCTTTTTTTTTTTTTTTGCTTGCTGAGACTTCAGGAGACACACAGGAAAAAAATTATGCTAAGTTAACTCATGAGAAACCGATCTCAGTTTTTCTCACATTATAACCCATAGATCATCCACATCAGAAGCATTTATTTTAAAATTGGGTTTCTGATATCTGCTCCTGACATAGGAAATAAGAACTTCTAAGATGAAGTTCGGAAATTTGCCTTTTAAGAAATCTGACTTTTTATTTTTATTGAGGTATAATTAACAAAAAGCGTATTTTAAGGTGTACAATGTAATGTTTTGATATACGTCTACCTGGTGAAATAATCACCACACAGGAACTTGCGTTTTTAACAAACTCTTCAGGTGACTTATAAAGGCATTCAAGTTTGAGAATGTGGGCCTCAGAGGTTAGGGAACTTGCCCAGGTGCGTGCCCTCCCCTGTTCACTTTCACACTCACTCACACTCATGTGTGGAGCCAAGACTGGACTTCAGCTGTTCTAATCTAGTGTTCTTCCCATGAAACCCCTGTCTCACTAAGTTGACATGGTTACCCATCACCAACCAGCCTGCACCATGGAGTTTCTAAGATGCTTATCAGGAACGTAAATGCTATCATTTTCTTTTCCTTTTTTCTTTTCTATTTTTCTTTTTCTTTTTTTTTTTTTTTTTTTTTTTTTTTTTTTTTTTTTTTTTTTTTTTTTTTTTTTTTTTTTTTTTTTTTTNTTTTTTTGAGACAGCATCTAGTGCTTTCACCCAGACTGGAGGGTGAAAACTCACTGCAACCTCAAATGCCTCAGCCTCCTGAGTAACTGGGACTACAGGTGTGCACCACTACACCTGGCTAACTTTTGTATTTTCTGTAGAGATGGGGTCTTCCTGTGTTGCCCAGGCTGGTCTCAAACTCCTGATCTGAAGTGATCCTCCAGCCTTGGCCTCCCAAAGTGTTGGGATTACAGGCACGAAACATCACACCCGGCCTAAATTCTCTCATTTTCTATGGGGAGCAGGATTCAGATGATGTTTTTACTCATATGTAAAAGGCGAGTTTCTTCTAAGACAAATCTGCTAATTCAGGATGTTCCCTGTGGTCTTCATCATTTGATGCCTCAGAACCTGCTCTCCCATTGTCTTTCGCCTCAAAGTGAAAGGGTCTGGCCTAACATGGTTGTCAAGCTGTAGGTTTGTGGTGAATCTCTTGTTTTCCTTATGTAACCTGCATATTTATTATAAGTTGGGGTGAGGGTCCGTCTTACTGGGGATGTTCCATTTTCGTGTGGAGGAAGCACCATAATGAAAGCCCCAGAGATCACTGGATTCCTAATAGATGACTTAGGAAGCAGCAGCCCAGCCTTCTCTTTTCTCACTCTTGACGGCTGGCCTTGCAGTGGAAGAGCACATTCCTTGTGGCTCCTTCAAGCCTGCAGCTTTTATGGGGGGCCTGCCCAAGAGAGAGGACTCTGCAGGCCAGCCCTATCTGGACAGAGTGGACATGGCTCTCTCTTTCTGGGGTGAGGTGTCCACTCTACACAGGCACAAGCCATATTTCTTCCAGTGCACAATAGCTCCATTATAACAAAGGTAAAATTATGCTGTGTCACCGGCCTTACTCACTTTCTCTGTTTGAATTGGGTTACCTGTTTGATATGGTTTAGCTGTGTCCCTATGCAAATCTCACCTTGAAATGTAATAATCCCCACGGGTCAAGGGTGGGCCAGGTGGAGATAATTGAATCATGGGGGTGGTTTCCCCCATACTGTTCTTGTGGTAGTGCATAAGTCTCATGAGATCTGATGGTTTTATGAATGGGAGTTCCCCTGTACAAGCTGTTCTGCCTGCCACCATGTAAGACGTGCCTTTGCTTCTCTTTTGCCTTCTGCCATGATTGAGAGGCCTCCCCAGCCGTGGGGGACTGTGAGTCCATTAAACCTCTTTCCTTCATAAATTACCCAGTCTCAGTATGTCTTTTTGAGCAGCATGAGAACAGACTAAAACACTGTTTTTAATTGAATTTATCTTTCTTTCCACTAAAAATTTTCATGAACTCGGGTGAAACAGAGGCTTGACACCCTGAGCTAGTTTAAAGGACCCCAAATGCATATCTATTGGAGTGGATGTAATTAAAGAAGAAACAGCTTTAACTGGGCAAAACTTGTTCTCCAACAATATTTGCTGCTGTTGAAGCAGCAGGCTTGTGACAGCCCGGAGCCTCCTGCCTGCTTGCAAAGCAGTCAGCAACAAATAGCCCTTGTGAAAAGTAAATCCAAGGACTGCTGCCAAGGACAGCCAGAGTTTGAACCCTTCTACTAAAGTGCTTTGTGGAAGGTGGTCTGAGAGCCTCTCCACCCCCATTTCTTCCTTCCTTTGACCTCCTTTACTTGTTGTCAACCTAGAAAGTAATACAATCTCCCAGCCTTGCTCACAAACTCAGGACATCTGTATTTAATTAGGCTGGAATACGCTACAAATGGCTGAGTCAATTACGCCCTCCAGAAGCCCAGGCAAGCACTGTTCTGATTTCCCAAGCATAATTCAGCCTCAAATTGCTTCCTTGGCTCTGCAATTTTTGGTCATACTTGGACTGAAACCCCAGGGGGAAGGTAAAGACTCTCGGATGCACTATCTAGGCTTCACAGATGTGCTGCTTGTGATTATCTGATTCACAATGTCGGCCTTGCACTGCTGTCAGCTGGAAAACACCTAGAGGTCCTGGCTGTCCAGATGGCCAGGAAAATCACTCATTTAAACACATTTCGGAGTTCATACATTTCCATAGGCCAGATGTTGTGTGGGGTAAACTTACTCTGTGTTGGAGAATCAGAGTCGTGCATGCAGGATTAAATAACAATGTAGAGGAAAGGAGGGTGATTAGTACACAGCATGAGTCCAGTGAGAATCACAATAAATACTGTGGGATGTTGGGAGAAAGGATCCTGTCCACTGGAAGGTTCAGTTAAAGATTTTAAGAGCTGTCATTGAAAAGCGGATAAAATGAAAATTGGCATATAGGAAAGTGAAGGCCCTCAATAGCAGGGAAGAGCAGACCTTTGCCACCTGCTTGACTGTTCCACCTTTATTTTTCGACCTTTTCCAAAAGCTTGCACAGGAACTCTTCAGCATGCTTTGACTGTTGCATCTTGGGGTGTGAGTCTTGAGGGCCACAATCCATGGCTGTGATCAGCCAGCCCAAGAGAGATGGAAGCTCGTTCTCTGACAGTGTCCAAGAAGGTGCCGCTGTGCGTATAAACCCTGTGTGTGGACTGGCAGCCCACCTGCCCACCACCTTGAAGAGCCAGTGTTCAGGGCATGCGTTCCCTGGTTGGAGCTTGCATAGTTTCCCTCTCTATGTTATTATATGTTGGTTTAACATTCCCATGCCTTTGCTCTTCTCCCGTTTTTTCTCCTTGATCCTCCTTCTAAACTCTAGGACTGTCATCTTCTTGTCAACCTCTCTCTTTCAAGCTTATTATTTAAGAATGTGTCCTTTCTCTTCTTAGCCTCTGCACTCCTTCTGAGTGATCTGATCCGTGTCAGTTGGTTACAACTACCGTCATACGCTGATGACTCTGAAGTCAGGATCGCAAGCTCTGTTTCTAAATTGAGCTACAATCCCATTTTTGTATTTATTCATTCTGAGTGCCCCGCAGGTACTCTAATCTGTTGAAAATGGAACTCATTTTATTCACCCTAAAAACACTCCTATTTTCTTTCTTCTTTCACTTTCCTTATCCAGCTCGTTCCAAATTATTATAAAGCCAGTAGTGCCTGTGTAGCTCAGATCCGTTCCCCAAATTGACCCCAAGTTTTTATCCCATGTCATTACCTGACCACCTCTCATGAAGACAGCAGCCTTTTAGCTAGATTCACCACCCAGAATTTCTAGAATTTCTGCTGTAGAAATTTCTAGAATTTTTGCTCCTTTACATTGCTATGCAGTTTTTCTGAAAATAAATCCTAATTGTGTCATTTTCTTTAAAAACTTTAGTTGATGTCTAGCTTTTATAGAACAAGTCTACATTTCTCACTAAAAGCTTAACCTTTTAAATATCACTTTCCACTTGTCCCCATTCCATATTTTATGTCTCATTATAGCAAACTTCTTACCAAGTTATAAACTAGCCCTCACAGCAGCTCACAGCCCTGCCCATGCTATTCATGTGACCTGGAATGCCTGTCCTGCCATTATTCACCTGCCATCTCTCTTCCTGGAAACCTTCCTGAACTACACTGCAAATCATCACTTCAACCTCTTGGACTCTGAGCATATAAATTCCACTTGGTTAATTTGCCAATTATTTTAATCTGTGATTAAATCCCTCATTTAATCTTTTACTCACAGATATTTATTGAGAATCTACAGTGTGCAAGCAGTGCCTGTGTTTTGATTACAATCCCTTCCATGAAAATATTAATAAAACCAGGCATTGCCTCAACTCCGCAAGTACAGAATAGTCTGCAGTGACCCACAGTGATGTGGAAACAGGACTCCGGGTGCACTTCTCTATCCTGCTGGTCTTTTTCCTCTTCCTCATCCTTGCCAACCCCTGCCTGACATCACCTTTATCTTTCAGCTCAGGGAATTGGGGAAAGGTGGCCCAGGACCCAGGAGACATAGGTCCTGTTCTCTCTCCTGCTTATCTCCTTGATATTCTTGGAAGTATTATCTCTGAGATAGCATTCCTGATATACATCGGCTGGGGTGATGACAGTGCCTTTGGATGGCAAGTACCTTAAAAGGCCTCCTGGCCCCTTGCCTCCCCACTTTCCAAACACATCCTGAGTGCTGCCTCAGATGGGTGGTGGTGACATGGAGGGTTCAAGGGGCTGTTTCCTTGATCTGCCAGGAATGCTGGGACCAAGGCTTTGAAAGATATGAGGATTCAGGGGTGCTGTCAGAGAACTCCAATCCTAAACCGTTCCCTCTAAGAACACCTCAGGGCTTAGAGGGTAGGCCAGGCTCTCACCTTTGGGTGCAGAATAAGGGACAGCTACCGTGTGAACTGGGTTCCAGCAGTCTGACTGGGTTTTGCAGGTATTTTCACAGGTGATTGCAACTGTCTTCTATTCTAATGACTGCCAAGCTTTTAATTTGTTTTTTTGAAGGAACATGTTCGGTCTTAGCCTTTATTATTGTTTTATTTATTTTCCTTATTGATACATAGTGATTTTACATATTTATGGAGTACATGTAATATTTTGATATACTATGTATCAAAATACATATGTGCATGTAGTATACAATGGTCAAGTCAGGGAAACTGAGATAGCTTTCACTTCAAACATTTATCATCACTTTGTGTTGGGAGCATTCCAAATATTATTTTCTAGCTAGTTAAAAATATAAAATAAATTATTGTTTATTATATTCACCGAACTGTGCTATGATACATTCAAACTTATTTCTTTTATCTAACTGTGTATTTGTATCCATAAACCAACCTCTCTTCATCCCCCACTCCCATCCCCTGCCCAGCTTCTGGTAACCGTCATTCTATTCTCTACCCCTATGAGACTGGCTGTTTTTTTAGCTTTCACGTGTGAGTGAGAACATGTGATATTTGTCTTTCTGTACCTGGCTTATTTCACTTTACATAATGTCCTTCAGTTCCATCCATGTTGCTGCAAATGACAGGATTTCACTCTTTTTTTGGCTGAATAATATTCCATTGTGTAGATATACCACATTTTCCTTATCCATTCATCTGTTCATAGACACTTGGGTTGAGTTCATATTTTGACTGGTGTGAATAGCACTGCCATAAACACAGAGTGCAGGTATCTCTTCAACATGTGGATTGCCTTTCTTTTGCATAAATACTCAGTCATGGGATTGCTGGATTATAGGGTAGTTCTATTTTAAGTTTTTTGAGAAAACTTCATACTGTTTTCCGCAATGGCTGTGCTAATTTACATTCCCACCAACATTGTATGAGGGTTTGCCTGCCTTGGCTTTCTTGCCAGTATCTGTTATTTTTTGTCTTTTTGATTATAGCTATTTTAACGGGGGTGAGATGGCATCTCATTGTGGTTTTGATTTACGTAACCCTTATGACTAGCGATGTTGATCATATTTTCATGCACCTGTTGGTCATTTGCATATTTTCTTTTGAGAAATGTTTATTCAGATCATTTGCCTCTTTTCATTGTATTATCTGGGCTTTTATTTTCTGCTGAGTTGCCTGATTTCCTCATATATTCTGTCAGATGGATAGTTTGGAAATATTTTCTCCCATTCTGTGGGTTGTCCGTTCACTCTGTTGATTGTTTCCTTTGCTTTTTAGTTTAATTACATTTGTCTATTTTGCTTCTGTTGCCTGTGCTTTTGAGGGCTTACTCAAAAAATCTTTGCCCAGAGCAATGTCCTGGAGTGTTTCCACAATGTTTTCCTGTAGTAGTTTCATAATTTCAGGTCTTACATTTCAGTCTTTAATTCATTTTGATTTGGGCTTTGAATATGGCAAGAGATAGAGGTCTAGTTTCATTCTTCTGTATGTGGATATCCATATCCAGTTTTCCCAGTACGATTTATGGATGAGGTTGCCCTTTCCCTAATGCATGTTCTTGGCACCTTTGTCAAAAATGAGTGGGCTGTAAATATGTGGACTTATTTCTGGGTTCTCTATCCTGTTTAATTAGCCAGGTGTCTGTTTTTCTGCCAGCACCACGCTGTTCTGGTTACTATAACTTAGTAGCACGATCTGAAGTCAGCTATCGTGATGCCGCCAGCTTTCTTCTTTTTGCTTATGGTTGCTTTGGCTGTTTGGAGTCTTTGCGATTCCATATTAATTCTAAGATTTTTTTTTTCTATTTCTGTAAAAAACATTTTGTTTTGTTTTTTTAGTTTTTTATTTGTTTGTTTGTTTGTTTGGTTTGTTTTGAGGCAGAGTTTCTCTCTTGTCTCCTAGGCTGAGTACAATGGTGCAATCTTGGCTCACTGCAACCTCCGCTTCCTAGGTTCAAGCAATTCTTCTGCCTCAGCTTCCCTTAGCTGGGATTACAGGCATGCACCCCCACCTGGCTAATTTTTTGTATTTTTAGTAGAGACCAGGTTTCTCCATATTGGTCAGGCTGGTCTCCAACTCCCGACCTTGGGTGATCTGCCCACCTCGGCCTCCCAAAGTGCTCAGATTTTAGGCCTGAGCCACTGCACCTGGCCTATTATTGGTATTTTCATAGGGATTGCACTGAATCTGTAGATCACTTTGGGTAGTATGGACATTTTAACAATATTAGTTCTTCCAGTCCATGAACATGAGGTATCTTTCCTTGTTATGTGTGTCCTCTTCAACTTTTTTCACCAGTGTTTCACAGTTCTAATTGCAGAGATATTATACTTCTTGGGAAATATCTCTACAATTAAAACTGAAATTTCTTTGGAAATTTATTCTTAGGTAATTTAATTTGTTGTAGCTATTATAAATGGGATTGCTTTCTTGATTTATTTTTCAGATTGTGTGCTGTTGGCATATAGAAATGCTGCTGATTTTTACATATTGCATTTGTATGCTGCAACTTTATTGAATTTGTTTGTCAGTTCTAACAGTTTTTTGTAGAGTCTTTAGGATTTTCTAAATATAAAATCGTGTCACCAGCAAATGGCAATTCGAGTTGTTCCTTTCAAATTTGGATGCCTTTTATTTCTTTCTCTTGCCTAATTGTTCTGGCTAGGAATTTCAGTACTATGTTGAATAAAAGTGGTGAAAATAAGCATTTTTGTCCTTTTCTAGATCTTAGAGGAAAGGCTTTCAATTATTCCTTGTTTACTATGATGTTAGCTGTGTGTTTGTCACATATGGCCTTTATTGTTTTGAGACATGTTCCTTCTATACCCAGTTTGTTGGGGATTTTTATCATGAAGCAATGTTGAATTTTATCAAATGCTTTTTCAGTACCTATTAAAATAATCATATAGTTTTTATCGTTGATTCTGTTAATGTATTTTACCACATTGATTGATTTGCTTATGTTGAATCATGCTTGCATTCCTGAGATGAATCCCATTTGATTATGGTAAATCTTCTCAGTGTGTTGTTGAATTCTGTTTGCTAGTATTTTGTTGTGGATTTTTGCTTCTATGTTCATCAGTAATACTGGCCTGTAGTTTTCTTTTTTGTTGTGTTATTGTCTGGTTTTGGTATTACTAATGTTGGCCTCATTGAATGAGTTCAGAAGTAGTCTCTAGGATTTTAAAAATAGTTTGAGTAGAATTGGTATTAATTCTTCTTTAAATGTTTGGTAGAATTTAGCAAAGAAGACATCAGGTCCTGGGCTTTTCTTTGATGGGAGACTATTTATTACAGCTTCAATCTCATTACTCATATTGTTCTTTTCAGGTTTCTGTTTCTTCATGATTCAATCTTGGTAGGCTGTATGTGTCCAGAAATGTATCCATTTCTTCTAGGTTTTTCAATTTTTTGGTATAAAGTTGTTCATAATAGTCTCTAGTGAGCATTTGTATTTCTGTGGTATCAGTTGTAATGACTCCTTGTTTGTCTCTGATTTTAGTTATTTTTTTTCTTGGTTTAGGTAAACATTTATGGCCTTTTGTTTTTACAAATATCCAAGTTTTTGTTTTGTTGATCTTTTTTATTTTTTAGTCTCAAGTTCATTTATTTATGCTCTAATCTTGATTTTTTTTTTCTTTCTAAATTTATGTTTGGTTTGTTCTTGCTTTCCTACTTTCTTAAGGTACATCATTAGGTTGTTTATTTGAAGTCTTTCTACTTTTTTGATGTAGGCATTTATTGCTACAAACTTCTCTTTCAGTGTTGCTTTTACTGTATCTCATAGGTTTTGGTATGTTGTAATTCCATTTTCATTTGTTTTCAGAAGTTTTCAAATTTTTTTCTTGATTTCTTAATTGACCTCATGGTCATTCAGGAGCGTATTGTTTAATTTCCATGAGTGTGTTTATTTATTGAGACAGGGCCTCACTCTGTCACCCAGGCCAGAGTGTGATGGTGTGATTATGGTTCACTGCAGCTTTGACCTCCTGGGTTCAAGTGATCAACCCACCTCAGCCTCCTGTGTAGTTGGAACTACAGGCAGGCGGCACCATGCCTAGCTAATTTTTGTATTTTTTGTAAAGGTGGGATTTTGTCTTGTTGCTCAGGCTGGTCTGAAACTCCTTAGCCCAAGCAATCCTTCTGCCTCAGCCTCCCAATGTACTGGGATTACAGGCATGAGCCATTTTGCCCAGCCCATTTCCATGTATTTGTAAAATTTCCAAAGTTTGTCTTCATATTGATTTCTAGTCTTATTCCATTTGGGGTCAAGGAGATACTTGATATGATTTTGATTTGTTTGAATTTGTTGAGAACTTGTTTTATGGCCTAACATTGGTCCAGCCTGGGGAATATTCCATGTGATGAAAATACTGTATTTTGCAGAAGTTGGATGAAATGTTCTGTAAATGTCAGTTAGGTCTATTTGGTTTGGAGTGTCAGTTAATTCTAATGTTTCTTTGTTGATTTTCTGTCTGAATGATCTATCCATTGACAAAAGTTGCGTGTTGAAGTTTCCATCTCTTACTGTATTGAGGTCTTTCTTTTAAATCTATTAATATTTGCATTACATATTTTGGTGACCCAATGTTAGGTGCGTATATATTTATAATTGTCATATCATCTTGCTAAATTAACCCTTTTATTATTACATAATTACCTTCTTTGTCTCCTTTTACAGTTTTTGACTTGAAGTCTATTTTATCTGTTAAAAACGTAGCTACTACTTTTCTTTCTGGTTTCCATTTACAGGAAATATCTTTTCCCATCTCTTCACTGTCAGTCTATGTATATCTTTGTAGGTGAAGTACATTTCTTGTAAACAGCATATAGTTGAGTTTTTTAAAAATTCAGCAACTCAATGTCTTAATTGGAGAATTTAGTTTATTTATATTTAATGTTATTGTTTATAGGTAAACACTCCTGCCTTTTTGTTATTTATTCTCTATTTTGTAATGCCTCTTTTTTTCTTCCTTTCTTAATATCTTCCTTGTGGAGAGTGATTTTTTTTCTGATAGTATGTTTTAATTCTTTGCCTTTTATTTTTATTGTACTAGTATAGGGTTTGTTTTGTGATTACCATGAAGCTTAGTCAAAACATCTTAGAGTTATAACAAGTTATTTTGAACTGATGACAACTTAACTGTGACTGCAAAGAAGAGGAAAGAAACAAGGAAGGAAAAACTGAAAAACTCTGCACTTTACCATCTCTCCTCCCACATTTAGGTTTTTATTGTCTGAATTTACATCTTTTTTTATTGCCTATCTCTCAACACATTGTGGTAGTTAACATTATGTTTAATGGATTTTTTTTTTTTAGTTTTCATATTAAGGATATGAATTTCTACATCACAATCACTGCATTAGAGTATTCTGAATTTGTCTGTGTACTTACTTTTACCAGTGAGTTTTATACATGTCTGCCTGTTGCAAATTAGTATCCTTTTCCTTCAGATAGAAGAACTCCATTAGCATTCTTGTAAGACAGATTTGGTGTGATGAATTCCATCAGCTTTTGTTGTCTGGGAAAGTCTTTAACTCTGCTTTATGTTGAAGGATAACTTTGCTGGTTACAGTTCTTGGTTGGCAGTTTTTTCCTTCAGCACTTTGAATATGTTATCTCACTTCCTTCTGGCCTGTAATGCTCTCACTATAAAGGCTGTGGCCAGATGTACTGGAGCTCCTTTAGATGTTATTTGCTTCTTTTCCCTTGTTGCTTTTAGGACCCTCTCTTTGTCTTTGACCTTTGGGAGTTTGATTATTATATGCATTGGGGTAGTCTTATTTTGGTTAGTCTTATTTTGGTTAAATCTGCTTGGTGATCTTTGACCTTCTTGTATCTGGATATTCCTATGTTTGTCTAGGTTCTCTGAAAGTTCTCTGTTATTATTTCTTTGAATCAAGTTTCTACCCCTCTTTAAGGGACAATGACTCTTAGATTTGCTCTTTTAAGACTGTTCTGTAGATCTTGCAGGTGTTCTGTTTCTTTTAAAAATTATTTCCCTTTTTCCTCCTCTGACTGTATTTCAGATAGCCTATCTTTGAGCTCATGGATTTTTTTCTTCTGTTTATTTAATCAATTTTACTGTTAGCTATTGCATTTTTCAGCTCAGCAATTGAATTTCTCAGCTCCAGAACTTCTGTTTGATTTTTTTAAATTATTTCAATCTCTTTGTTAAATACTCATACTTTTTTTTATTGCATCTCTGTGTTATTTGAAGTTCATTGAGCTTCATCATAAAAACTGTTTTGAATTCCCTGAGAGGTCACACATCTTTATCTCTCCAGGGTTGGTCACTGGTGCCTTACTTAATCCAAGAAGACACCCTAAGCTCAGGTATGCTGTGATTTTCTTGCAGACTCCTAAACACCTAGCTCTGATACACCTGGGTAAGATTAGGGAGAATTCCCTGGGTTTCCAGGCAAAGTCCTTCACTGACTTCCCTCTCTTTCTCCCAAGCAGAAGGCTTCTCTCTCCATTCTGTAAGTCTGGAGTTGGGGTTGGGATTGTAACTGGAGGAGCCTACTCAGCTCCCTCCCAGTCCAGGAGGTTCTTAGCCTCACTAACCCGGAAGAATGGGGAATGGGGCCCCAGAGGTGCGGTGAGTTTGCCGTTGGAATAAATATCGTGGACCCAAAGAGTTTTGTGGGAAAGCAATTTATGAGAGAGAGAGAGAGGAGGAGAGAGAGGAGAGAGAGGAGAGAGAGAGGAGGAGAGAGAGAGAGAGAAAGAGAGAGGAGAGAGAGGAGAGAGAGAGGAGAGAGAGGAGGAGAGAGAGAGAGAGAAAGAGAGAGGAGAGAGAGGAGAGAGAGAGGAGAGAGAGGAGGAGAGAGAGAGAGAGAAAGAGAGAGGAGAGAGAGAGGAGAGAGAGAGGAGGAGAGAGGAGGAGAGAGGAGGAGAGAGAGAGGAGAGAGAGAGAGAGAGAGAGAGAGAGAGAGAGAGAGGAGCAGCAGCTGTTTTGACCCTTGAGTTATTCCCTCCCCATTCATGTTCTCTTCCAATGAGAGGAGTTCTTTCAAACTTCCCCTGGACCGATTGATCTTTGACTCTGATACTGATTGGCTACTTGGTCCACAGCTCTGAGTTACAGAGTCCCCTCCTCCTAGAGCTTTCAGCGAGTTTTTTTTTTTTTTGGGACAAAGGAGCCCACCTGGCTTGCCCCACCTAGCCCGCTCAGACAAAGAACTTTGCTTTTGAAACCCCTCTGGTTCTCGGATGGAGGCGTGGAGCCAGTCAACTCCTGCCTTTGAAATCACGTCACTCGGGAAGAGTCTGGTTCCTGGTAGGGGCATGGAGCCGGGAAACTCCTGGCTTTGAAACCACACCCCTTGCGGACCAGGAAGAGAAGTCCCCCAGGATGACATGAGCACTTCGATGGTCACTGCAGCTGGCACCATGCTGGATCACACTTGAGGCCCATGACCTCCCAGACCAGTGCAGTATGAGGGCTTATCAAGGCCTTAGACACCTACTGCCTGATTTCTGCTGGTGTTTATTCAAGGCCCAAGGCAACTTTAGTCAGCCAGTGGTGAAGCTGGCCAGGACTGAGGTCTGTCTCACTGTTATAGCAGATTCCCTGCTGGCCTAGCAAGGCTTTAGACACACTGTCCAGGAGCAACAGCTTAAAATCGGGGGCTTCAGGGTTTTCCCCAATGCTGTCTTTTACTGTGGCAGGGCTGGTAGTTAAGTTCCAAGGCAAAATCTTCTGTACCCTTCCCTCTCCTTCTGAGCAGAAGGAGTCTCTTTCCACACTGTTCTGCTTGGAGCTGGGAAAGGAGTGAGGTGAGCGCTCCCATGCCTGCTGCAGCTGGTGTCAGGCTGGGTTGCATCCTAAGCCCACAACCCCTCAGACTAGTGCAGCACTAGGGCTTGCCAAAGGACTGCGGTGACTAAGGCCTAGCAGCCACTCTAATCAGCCAGAGATGAAGCAGGCTGGAAATCGGGTTGCTCCCACTGGGGTGGTGGATTCCCCTCTGGCCTGGGGCAGATCTAAATGTTCCCTTTGTGAGCACTGGCCTGGAATCAAGAGCATTGAATTCTGCCCAGTGCTGTGTTCCACTGTGGTGGGGCCAGCAGTGAGTTCCAATGCAAAGTGCCACAGTCACCTCCCGCTCCCTTTCCCAAGCACAAAGCTTCTCTCTCCACACTGAGCTGCCCAGTCCTGGGGGAGGAACGGTGCGGCAATGCGGGCTGCCCTTCCTACTCTCTTCGGTGCCTCTTTTCTTGTTATTATGCCAAAACAGGGTCCTGTGATTGCTCACCTGATATTTTAGCTCTTGTGAAGGTGTTTTCTTGTGTGGGTTTGCACTCAGTTCTGTGTTCCTGCAGAAGAGGGTGGGGGCGTGATCACTGCATGGTTTTCAGCCATCTTGCTCTGCCTTGGATCTCAGCTGAGTTTTATTGATCCCTCTATTCCCAAAGCCGGTCTTCAATAAATGAAAGTTCACAGAATAAGAGAATGGTAAATTTCTTACAAAAGCTTCAAGGGGTTTCTTTGTTTCCTTTCCTTTGCTTTTTAATGCATGAACAGGGCAGATTTTCTTAGGAAACCATTGCCCAAGGGGTGCGTCACGGGAGCCACAGACCCTGAGTTCCAGCCCAGACACCCTAGGTTTCTTTCCTTTCTCTGTGTTGATCCTGGGCAGGATCAGGAGATCCAGCTGTCATGAGGTCATGCCGCAAAGGAAGCCTGGGTCAAGGCAACCCTTTTCCATTTTGGAGAGAGGAGACAGGGTGTTAGCTGCAGCCCAAAGGACCAACTTTACCACTTCCTTCTTTCAGGAGGACGAATTCACTGAGTGAATTAGTCCCCCTAAGCCTCAGCTTGCTCTTCTGTAAAATGAGACAATAATTCCTTAATAATTGTAGGGTATGAGAAGGAGTACACTAAGCCAGTGCCCTGGGACTATGGCCTCTTATTTCTTGTAAGAATTTTTGTATTCTTGCCTAATCGTGCCAAGGGCACAGCCAGTACTTTGTGGTGCAATTTATTTATATTCCTATTTCTCCCACCAAAATCAACTCTTCTCTGGCTTTGAAATCTCAGTTTGTAACACACAGTAATGATTCAGTAAATATTTGTTGGATTAATAAATGAATATGAAAATAAAAAGAGGAAAGGTGGTTCACACCTGTAATTCCAGCACTTTGGGAGGCTGAGGTGGGAGGATTGCTTGAGCCCAGGAGTTCAAGGGTAAGGTGAGCTGTGATTGCCCTGCTGTTCTCCAGCCTGGGTGACAGAGCAAGATCTTGTCTCAAAAGAGACAGCCAGACAGACAGCCAGAGACATACACACACACAGAGGAATACATGAACTACAATATCACCTTCAACGGGACCCGTATATATTTGTGACATGTTGTAAGGTTTTCAAATCTTATTCAGGTGTTGAATTGCTGGTGCCAAAATTCAGTCACTTTTTTTTTTTTTTTTTTGCAATTTTATAACTTTATTTGGTGTACTTGACCATCAGCAATTAGTTCTCATCCACATTGACTGTCTATAGTTTTTTGAAAGTGGTAACAGGTACATAGATAACCAAAGTATAGAGCTTATTTGGTGAATCTTCATCCTCATTACGTTTTCTGGACAACCGCACGTGGATTCGGTATGGGACATTCCTTACTCCTTTGGCCCAGACAGCTTTGTTGAGCCTGGTATCAATGCGCACATCTGGAGTTCCCATCTCTTTCTTGGCAAATTTCCAAATCTCTCTGAGTGTCCGAGAGGCACGCTTCTTGAGGCCCACTCCATGGATGTGCTTGTGAATGCTGATGGTATATTCTCGAGTCCCCACCTCGTTGGGGGCAGAACGGCCCTTTTCCTTCTCACCACCCTTCTTTGTGGGGGCCGTTCTGCCAGGTCCAAGTTGGAAAGGAAGCGAAGTCACTTTTAAAAAGGTAAAAATTCAGCATGTGAACTTTGTGTTCTACAGAAAGAGGCGTGCTGAGAGGCCCCAAAGGAGCAGCCTTCAGCAGGAGGGTAGGTGGTGAATCCTTTTTTCTGGGAAGGAATGTGTGGTTCTCAAAGGAGAAGCTGCCCCCATCAGGGAATGGGGGGGAGACAGGAGAAGAGAAGTGACAGTGGCCTGAGCCAATTCTGAGCGAGCTCGTGGATGTCAGCATTTGGCCCTGCCTGGGTGGCAGGAGTACCTGGAGGGAGAGCATTGGCAGAGCCCGTGGTCCATGGGTCTAGAAGCTATTGCTCATCATAGTGCGCTGGCTTTATCACAGGCGGGGTACCACCCCCTACCAGGCTCACCCTCATGGTGGTTCTGGGGACGATGCACACAACTGGCCCCTCACCGTGTGAGTTGGGGGAGGCATTCTCCTACCTGGGTCTGGGATTCACTTGCTGAACTGCTTTGTGTTCATCTTTAAAGTTGCTTCAAAATTTGTAGGGAGAGCTTGCCAGGAGGGGGCATGGAAAAAAAAAAGCTTACTCAGAAGTTCGGTGTGCCACCATGGAATTTACCACATTACCTTAGGTTAATAAATAAAAATAAAGTTCTTACCAACATGAAATAAGAGGCCACGGGAGCATACAGAATGTCATGATCTTGCAAAAAGAGATGAGGCTGCCAGCAGATGTTCCAGCCAGGCACTCCCTGCTTTGACATCTCCGTAAAATGCAGGGTTTTCTGCAAAGAGAGTCTGAGGGGATCAGTGTTTCCATTCTTAACATCTCAAATACCAATGGCAAAGAGGAACTTGAGAATTCTTAATTGCAAAACTACATCACATAAGAAGGTAGCAATGTAAAAAACCTCCACATGGTAGAACTTAAAGAAATCATAGTGAAAAATCTAGTCTGAAAAAAAACCCACTCATTTTCAGATGAGGACACAGAGGCCTGGAAAAGCCCCACAGTGACAGAGCCCATTCATTGCAGAATTGGGATTGCTGCCCCCAGTCTGGCCTCTTTCTGCTATACTGTTGCTTCTCCTGAAATAACAAAATAACAATTTTATGACTTATAAATATATCTAGACATTCCCATAAACCTCCACCCTCATGGGTTCCTGGCTGGGAATCTCCCTGTAACAAAAGGCAAATTCACAAGAGAGAAACAAACAGAAGTTTAACAGTATGTGTATCTCCTGGATACCTGGGCGATGACCCAGAACAGTGAGGAAGTCTCTAGAGTAGATCCCAAAGAGCTTAAATACCATCTTTGTTTCTTTGAAGCAAAGACAGAAGGGTGCCCAAGCCTGGTGGTTCTGGAAAAGCTTTCTAAGTTTTTCTGCAAGGTGCACTTCATAAATTGTGCTGAAATGTGATCACCGGCATTCAGAGGGACGAGGTCCTTCCTGAAAGGATTCAGGTGGACCTGGAACTGTGTCACGGGAAGAGATCCTCTGAGTGCTCACCTGAGAATGGCAAACTGTCCCGAGAAGCAAAGCACTGAGGACGTGGGACCGAGGAGCATCCGCAGGCAGTGCAAAGGCACATGCACTCGGGGACAGGAGCTGTGCTTGGCCCTGCCTTAGAGAGAGCAGAAGCAGCCTCTTTGCTAAAGGAAAAGACAGAGTGGCTCTGGAAAATCTGTCCAGAGTGTGAGGGGATGGGGGAGAATACTGGGGCCAGAGGTTGCGGCTGATCTGAAACAGCCACAGTGTCACACGCAAGAGCCCGGCCCAGTGTCTCATCCTGCATGCTGAGGACGTCCAGGCATTCAGCTGGCACTGATTGCATCGGACACAGAGCCCAGGAGCCTGGCCCAGTCACGAAAGCACAAGGCCAGCCTGGGACAACAAGAAAGAGCCGCACACAGAGCTCCGGGCTCTCACCGAGACTGAGAAGCAGTGCTTGGTTACGGGCCATGCTGGGATTCCCAGGGGCAGTTGGGACACTTAGTTGGGTCATCAGCAAAACAGGGGTACAAACATTTTTAAAAACTCACCGAAGTTCTGATTCTGCAATGAAAATATGGAAGAAGGCTCTTCTGACTTCAGCGCACGTGCCCTTTGCATCCCGTATGATTACCTGCTTGTCTATTTTTGTGGCACCACAGTGTCCTCAGTGCTTAGGGCCTCTAAACTTCACGATGTGGCTAAGAATGAGGGCTCTGGAAAGAGAAGACAAAGAAAGCAAAACCTCATGAGGCTTTTGGACATTCAGGAAAGAATGTGCACTGAATTTTCCTTTTGATGCCAAGTAAAACTGAAGATGCCCCTATTTTTGCCAGAACTCACCCTCCCGGTGTTTTCACACCAGTGTCCTCTTCTCTGGCATCATCTCCCATCCTGAGGGCTGAGAAGGCAGGGTTAGGCCCCACCGTTTGCCTTATGATCGTGTTTCTGTGGCTCATTCTCCAACGAAATCCATTACTCCTGGTGCCTCTTTTCTGGTTTCATCTCTCACAGCTTTAATTTGTCTTCATAAGGATTGTTCCAGCTAGGCACAGTGGCTCACGCCTGTAACCCTAGCACGTTTGGAGGTCAAATCTGTAGGATTGTTTGAGGCCAGGAGTTCAAGGCCAGTCTGGGCAACATAGCACTGTTACCAGAAAGGAGTCCCATCCAGACCCCAAGAGAGGGTTCTTGGATCTTGTGCAAGAAGGAATTTAGGGCGAGTCCACAGTGCAAAGCAAAAGTAAGTTTATTAAGAAAATAAAGTGGCGAAAGAATAGCTACCCCACAGACAGAGCAGGGTGTTCTCAAAAGCAAGTGGAGAAACGTGTCCTCCCTGAGTACAATGCTTGTTTATATACAGGATTAAAAAAAAAGATAATGGGGAGATGTACTCTGCTACAAGGGTTGGTGATAAAGGGTTAATTTTCTTAATTTATTTTGCAAGAATCGATACTATTATCTTTAAAGCAAAATTAGGAATGCCCCTATTCTCAAGCTATTGGGATATCAGGAGACTCCTAAGTCTGGGTCTGTTTAGTAAATGTTATCAATCTGTTCCCTTAACCGTAAACGTCTAACGGCTAAGAATCCCTAACTTTCTAGGAATGCAGCCCAGCAAGGCCCAGCCTCATTTTTCCTAGCCCTCACTCAAGATGGAGTCACTCTGGCTCAGACACTTCTGACAGGGAGACCCAGCTAGAAACCTATGAAGGGTGGAGGAGAAAATTGTTTTCACTCCTCTACACAAGCATCCTCATTCTCCCAGTCATCTAGGTTTATGCCAATAGAAGTTTTGCGTGTTTCTTCTCTGGCAAGTTAGCGTTTTTGTCCGTTATTTGGTCCTGTAAGTCTTCCTTTCCCAGTGGCTTCTGAAATCTGTATTTTCATTTCCCAAAAAAGATTCCTCTAGAATTCATGCCTTTATGTTATTTCCTGTTTGGCAAGTAACAATGTCAATTCATACATGTTTTGGGGGCAAAATGATGGAAGAAAGCCCATTTGCAAGCCAGCTTCAGAGGAGGGGTAACTGGGAGGCAGGGACAGTGTGTGAATGACCCGCAGGGTGTAGCAGGCCCTCAGCACAGGCTGACTGAATGCTAGTTAGAAGGAAAAGACAGGAGAAGACACCTGGCCTTTCTTCCAGTCTCTGATCTTGCCGATCCAGCCTATTCAATGTTCATAGATATTCACGTTTCCAGGTTATTCCCATGTTCAAAATGTTCATTCTCCTATTAAATAAATCCTTTCTGTGTCATCCAAGGAGTCACACACTTGGCTGCAAGGCGGAGGACAGGGCAGTGTGTGTCGGGGTGGTGGGGTCTCTGAGTTCGTGTGCACGCGTGTGTGCATGCCTGTGGTGGGTACTTAGAAAGAAGATGAGACTAGACCGTGAGGAGATGCGGGGAGGACAGGGAACAGCCCCGCCATCTCGCCATTTCCCCTTGGTATTCCTCTGGGTCACTGAGGCTTTCTGAATCTTGAGAAGGATGACTTGACAGATCAGGGAGAATTTCCATGTATTTCCAGGGCAAGTTTGCCCTGGGGTGACCTCCTGTGTGGGGAATTCCACCCAACATTTACCTCTGGCAGAAGATCTGCCTTTAGCAACTGCCCAGGGTTTACAACGTGGGTTGGGACCACTCGCTGGGCTTCTGGGGACGCCATCACCTGTGGGGTCACTGAGTTGAGAGGGGCCAAACAGAAGAGAGGGCTGGTCAGAGCCAACGCCTAGAGCAGGCGTGGAGCCTTTGCCCAGGGAGCTCTCGGGAGTGGGCTCTGAACCTGCCCAGAGAGAGGAAGAGGAAGCAGCGCTGATTATTATTATTAATCTATTTTTTGGACAGTAACCCTATCAAGCAGCCTGACATCATGATAATGGACAGGGAAGACACACAGCCCTCTGGTGATCAGACACCATCCTGGTTGGAGTCCTGGGACCACAGCTGACTCCCTGTAGCTGCGGGCGGGCAGGTGGCCTGGTATTTCTGCCACTGAGCTTGAAAACATGCAGAGGCAGGTCTGGGGCCCCGGGAGAGGATTCTGTGGGCTCCGAATCTATTTCTGATTTCAATGGCAGAAGGAGGGAGACAGAACAGGGTTTTGACATCAGTTCCACTCCTTAGCTATTGCAGTCAATTGTTACACAGACAGGGAAGACTGCCTTCCCTCCTAGATCAAACCTTCATGATTTCAGCCCGTTTCAGGAAGCCTTTTCCTCCTGTAACCACATCCACATCCTCAAATGCAGCAGGGCTGGCTTTGTCAGTGAGCGAGATGAAATCAGCTGAAGGTGATCTGAATTTTAAAACCATCTGCTCACGGCCGCTGAGCCTGGACTCTCCAGAAGATGGCAGCAGCGGGACACCGTCACCCAGGAGTCAGGCTTTGAGGGGACTAATTCCTCTTATCTGAGCCTGTATTACTTTGCACTATCAGTAAAAATATTCACTGTATGTAGAACAGTAACAACAGGATGAGTCTTTTGTTCAATATGATTGAATCGTATGGCGGAGAAACAGGAAAAACCCACTTTTCCTGTGTTCTCTAATTCAAGTGCTGGGTGTTATGTCCCAATTTCCAGAAAATACATCTTGCATATGCTGTTGGAAATCTTTGCTTCAATAATGAATAAGATCCACTGCTTGAAAATTTGCTTTTGCTACAAGAGCTGGGAAACTGAAATTTGGGTTTTCTCATGTCTACTGTAGACTTTCAGTAAGAAGTTCTTAATATGTTGTGTGTTTCAGAAAGGACACTCATTTTTGTTTTTGTTTGTTTGTTTGTTTGTTTGTTTGTTTTATAGTCAGAGTCTTGCTCTGTCACTTAGGCTGGAGGGCAGGGGCGTGATCTTGGCTCACTGCAACCTCGGCCTCCCAGGTTCAAGCAATTCTCCTGCCTCAGTCTCCCGAGTAGCTGGGATTACAGGCACATGTTACCACACTTGGCTAATTTTTATATTTTTAGTAAAGACGGTGTTTCACCATGTTGACCAAGCTGGTCTCGAACTCCTGACCTCATTATCCACCTGCCTTGGCTTCCCAAAGTGCTGGGATTACAGGCGTGAGCCACCACGGCCAGCAGACACTCGTCTTTTTCTTAGATGAGGGAAGCTTCAACTTTCAATTTAATTGTTTTAGTGATAGTTTAACAGTTAATTTTATTCCTAGAAAGATGTCATTTAGTAGGATTGCATATGCTTTTCTCATTAATATAAATAGACCAGAGTAATTATTCTTCAGTCTATTTATATTAATGAGAAGTATATTTTGTATAGTAATTACTAATTGTAAATGTGTATATTTGTAGTTTAATATATAGTTTATACTTTAAGAATAAATTATATGTATACTATAAACCTCTGATATATAAATATGGATCACAGATCTCACATATTTGGAAAGTTCTTTCAACTTAATTTCATTTTATATTAAGACTGTAGACAACTATTGTATTAGAGGTCTGTATTGTAGCCAAGTGATATTTTTAAAAGCAAGCCAGTCTATGGCTGGCTGTTCCTAGCTGGCAAAACCTGAAGCTAATTCTGAAGCACAGGGCACCTTCTGTTAGCAGATTGTCCTGAGTGATGGAAATGGCACTTGGGATGAACGCCAGTTTATCTGGATTACCTGAAATTCCTTAGAGAGCATGGTGGAAAGGATCAGCTGTTCTCTGAGAGCGGAATACACTCTTACCCTCAATAATCCTCTCTCTGTTCTGTGCTACTGTGGGTCATACATCTAGGGAACATCATTCTCACATTTGTTTTGACTCAGCTGCCGAGAACCTAAGTCACAGTCCCACCAGCAAAACTTCTCTGGGTGGACAGCATCTCCGAATGGCATACAGGAGGGATGACTAGGGGGCTGGAAGCTCTCACCAAAGTCACAGTCTCCCTTTCCTCAGTTTCCTTGTTTGTAAAATAAGGACTAGAGAGACATGGCATCTAGGAGCCCTCTCGGTATTAACATTTCGGTCTTTTTCTGGAGGTATTAGGAGAGAATTAATGATTTATCACCACCTCCTTCATTGCTTCTGTCGAACTCTGCCAGAAGTAAAGGAAAGCATCGTCTCTTTGTTTCAGCACATTCACACAAGCTGGCTAGAGACCCCACACTGAAGAAGCCTAGGACATCCACAGACTCCCTGAAATCTAAGTCCTCATTTTTAACATACAACTTTTAATACTAGCTTGGTAAATCCCAGATCCCTGAAAATGTAAATATTTTATTTTCTGTAACTACATTCAGAGTAGCAGTTCTCTGAATCTGTGAATTGCTCCTGGCAGGAAGCAAATGTCAGCTCATTCCTGTGTAATTGATATGTGACATCTTAGTTTCAAGACTCAGCCAGAGTACTTACTAATAGATTTTAGATGGATATGGATCTTTCTTTTCTCTCATCNAAAAAAAAAAAAAAAAGAAAAAATAGTGGAATATGTATATATATCCATCATCCATGTGTATATGTATACATGGACAATGTTTTACTTGTCTGTTTAGTGAACACAAGTTTGTTGAATTGATTTGGGAGGTAAAGTGATTTTTAAATCATTTTTATCACATTTCAATAAACTGAGAATTACATATAAAAGTACCTGAGCAATGCATGGGGCACAGTCAGTCAGCAAATGTTAATACCATTTTTTACAGCATGTACTTTAAGGGTGATTATTTGTAATGATCTCAGGAACATCTAGATTATTTGCATAACAGCTCATATAAAGAGACTACAGATAAGCAGATTGTCTTAAATAAATGTTAGCTAGTTTCACTCAGGGTTTTCTTAGACTAGGGTCTGCTGAGACCTAATATCTTTGAAGATGAATCATCCTGTTAGTGAGAAAATGAAATTGGCTCAGGTAGCCCATTGCATCCTTTTTGGTCAGTTTTCCTTTAAGTTCAGGTACCAAAATCTCTTCTCTCTAGAAGAAGTAGAACGTGTTTTACTCCTGCAAGGGATGGGCCCGCCTGTCTTGGTAGTTGGGAAGACTTGCTAGTGGTTCCTACAGTTTCACAAAAAGCTCTGCACAAACAGAGCCTTATCTCCTGGCTTGATAGCTGTGTCTTCGCCTGGTAGTTCCAAACAGTAGAGGCCCAGCCTCTGGGATGAGGCTAAAGAGAGAGCAGAGAAGCTCTATTCATTCTCAGGGGCCTGCAGATGTGAACCAGACAGGGAGGAGTGCTGAGCACCAGGACCCTGGGACTTGGGTGCTCATTGATTTTGACAGATGCAAATTCAATAAGCATTTGACAAAAGCACAGTATTTTTTTTTTTAAAGAAAACCAATGTATTTTCGTTTGTAAGATTGCTCTGAAGAAGTAAATGTCAGTGTAATGCAGGTTATAGCCTATTATATTCTCTATCGCCATAGTTACTGATTTAGTGAGTGATCTTAACTCTTCAGAGCATCAACATTGAAGGGTTTTATTTTCCCATTAACAGCCATTAGCTGTGCTCTGGTGAACATCACCACTCCATTCTCTCAGAGAGGAATCTTGCTTAATGACATATCAGTCCAGTCATATAAACTTAGTGTTTTCAGTTATTAGAACATTCTTATTCTAAAAATAACTAGTCCCGTTCATTTTTTTAAAAAGACATTCCTTTTTTATTGAAGTATACATTGAAAACTATAAAACCTGTTGAAAAGAATATAAAGACATAAATAAAAGGGAAGACATTCATGTTCATGGATTAGAAGACTTACTATTGTTAAGATAGTTATACTCCTTAAATTGATCTACAAATTTAACATGACCTCTATTAAAATCCTGGCTGCCTTTCTTTTGCAGAACTTGACAAATTATTCTAAAATTCATATGGAAATTAATAGGACTCAGAATAGCCAAACAATCTTGAAAAAGAAGAATAAAGATGGAGGACATTTATCTCCCAATTTTAAAATGTATGTTAAGGCTCCAGAAATCAAGGCAGTTTAGGGTTGACATGAGTATAGACATGTAGATAAATGGAATTGAATTTAGAGTCTGGAAATGAAGCTTTATATGTATGATCAGTTGACTTTTGACAAGGTTGCCAAGACCAGTCAAAAGACTAATCTTTTCAACAAATGGTAGTGTAACAACTGGATACACACACACACACACACAATTTGATCTTTACCTCACACCATATACAAAAATCAACTCAAAATGGATCACAGACCTATGTGTAAAAACAAGATGTCTTAGAAGAAAACTCTTACAAGAAAACTCTTTTGCTTTTTTGTGACATATCTAAGAAACCATTGCCTAATTCAGAGTAAAAGAATCTCTACCTTGAATTAGGCAGTGTTTTCTTAGATATGACACACAAAAAAGCACAAACTTCAAAAGAGAAAAGTAGATAAATTGAGCTTTATCCAAAGCAAAAATGTTTGTGCTTTAAAAAATGTCATCAAAAAAGTGAAAAGACAATTCATAGAATGGGAAAAATATTTGCAAATTATATCTGATAAGAGACTTGTGCCAAAATATATAGACTTTTTTTTTTTACAGTTCAACAATAAAATTTAGGTAGACATTTCTTAAAAAATATGTAACTGATCAATAAATACATGAAAAGATAGTCAACATTATTAAGTCATTAAGGAAATGCAAATCAAAATCATAACAAAGCATCACTTCTTTCACACTGCAGTAATTAATATAAAAAAGACAATAACAAGTTTGATGAAAATGTGGAGAAACTACACTCCCTGTACATTGCTATTGGGACTTTCAAATGGTGCAGCCATTTATCAGTTCCTCAAAAAGCTAAAGATATAGTTACCATGTGACCCAGCCATTCAACTCCTTGAGGGTTGAAAACATATATCTATACAATAACCTGTACATAAATGTTTATAGCAGCATTGCAAACAATCAAAAAGTGGAAGCAACCCAATTGTTCATCAACTGATGAATGGGTTTTAAAAATGTTGTATATCTACACAATGGAACATTCTTCAGCATAAGAGAGGACTGAAGTGCTGATTCATGCTGCAACATGCATGAATCTTGAAAACATCATGCTAAGTGAAAGAAGCCAGTCACAAAAGGCCTCAACAAAGTGAAGAGTAAACCCACAGAATGGAAGAAAATATTTGCAAACTATCCATCTTATAAGAAATTAATAACCAGACTATGTAAGGAGCTCAAACAACTCTATAGGAAAAAATATAATAATCTGATTTTTTAAATGGGCAAAAAAATCTGAATAGGCATGTCTCAAAAGAGACATAAAAATGGCAAATCAATATATGAAAAGGTATACAACATAATTGATCATCAGAGAAATGGAAGTGAAAACTGCAATGAGATATCATCTTATCCCTGTTAAAATGTCTTTTATCCATTTTAAAAGACAGGCAGTAACAAAGGCTTGCAAGGATGTGAAGTAAAGGGAACCTTTGTATGCTGTTTGTGGGAATGTAAATTAGTACAACCACCATGGAGAACAATATGAAGGTTTCTCAAAAAACTAAAAATAGAGCCACCTTATGATTGCTGGGTGTATACCCAAAAGACTGGTATATCAAACAAGTATCTGCACACCCATGTTTACTGCAGCACTATTCACAGCAGCCAAGATTTGGAAGCAACCTAAGTGCCCATCAACAGTCAAATGGATAAAGAAAATGTGGTATATATACACAATGGAGTTCTATTCGGCCATTAAAAAAAATGAGATTTTGTCATTTGCAACAACATGGATGGAACTGGAGGTCATTATGTTAAGGGAAATAAGCCAGACACAGAAAAACAAACTTCACATGTTCTCATTTATTTGTGGGAGCTAAAAATTAAAACAATTGAACTCATGGAGATAAAGAATAGAATAATGGTTAGCAGAGGCTGGGAAAGGTAGTAGGGAGTGGTGATTGTTAATGGGTACAAAAATATAATAAGGTAGAATCAATAAAACCTAGTATTTGATAGCACAGCAGGGTGACTACAGTCAGCAGTAATCTATTATATATTTAAAAATAACTTTAAAAGTATAATTGTATTTTTTGTAAAACAAGGAAAAGATAAATGCTTAGGTAATGGATACCCCATTTACTCTGATGTAATCATTATACATTTATTTCTGTATCAAAATATCTCATGAACCCCACACATACATACACCTTCTATGTACCTACAAAAATAAAAAAAAATTAAAAGCCCAAGCAAACAAACAAAGGCCTCATATTTTGATTCCATTTTACAACTATCTAGAATAGGCAGAACCGTAGAGACAGGAAGTAGACGAGTGATTGCCAGGACCTGAGGGTCAGGGGAAGAGTGGTAGCTAGTGAGTATGGGGTTTCTTTCTGCAGTGACAAAAGGGCTCTGGAATTAGATCATGATGGTGGTTGCACAACTCTTGAACTAGATTAGAAATTACTAAATTGTGTACTTTTTGAAAAGAGTGAAGTTTATGGCACAGTATATGAATTATATCTCAATAGAGCTGTTATAAAAATGTATACACCTATGTAATCAATGGATTGTCTCATTTCTAAGCTTCAACCTCATGTTCAATTCCTGTCTCTACTCCAATACCCCCACTAGACTTATGTTCTCTCCTTCTACCCTGTTCCATGTCCTTTACTATGAGGGGAGGGAGAAGAGAAGGAACAAAAGATGACTGTCTTCTCCTTTGTCCCTTGCAGGTGGCCATGGGCTCCTTGATTGGTCATAACTTTTGTTCTAGCTCATTGTCTGTGCAGGCTTGATAGAGACAGGTAGTGGCCACAAAAGGCTCTACCAAGTAAGAGCTCATCTCTTCCAAAGTTTTCTAAATATTGAGGGTGCTTGAGAAGCTTAGCCACATTTTTGGGTGGTTAATCACCTAGTGGCATCAGCCACTATTCCTTTAATTTGTATGACTCTGGGGTCCTACACATTCCCCTGTCCCTAGCGGGACTCCCTAATCTCAAAGCCCTCAAACAGTAACAGGTTGTGAGGATAAGGGAGAGGTCTAAAACACAGTCCCTGCCACCCAGGTACTTACGATCTTCTTGAGGAAATTGTATTGGATATTGTTGGTTGCCAACCCAGCATCAATTTCCCAGCCCCCCTTCCTTGTTCTGAACAGAACCCTGATTTCGTTCCAGTATGTACCCTATTATCAGCTCTAGGGTCACCCTCATTAGACTAAACCAATCCTTGTGTTCTCAGTGCCAGTGACAGGTTTAGACAGAGCTATGACTACATTCGGGCTGATGACACATAAGAAGTGGTTTGCTGGAAGTTCTAGGGACATCCTTCCTCACTCTCCTGGGAAATCTAGTAGTAATTCTCCCTGCAAAAATAAGAAAGGATGGATGTAGCCTGGACTGCAGTGATCAACCAGGTCCCCCAACAAAGGGATCCAGCTGACACTGAATCCCACAATGTGTACAGTAGAGGAGACAGACTGCGAAGCCGTCAAAGCTGAGGCTGAGCGGTTGGGTCAACCAACCACGAATCTCTAAGCTTCCCTTTAGCGTGGCCATACATTTCTTTAAACCAATTTGAGTTGGATTTTCTGAAATTTTCTTTTCTTTTTTCTTTCTTTCTTTTTTTTTTTTTTGGTCTCCTGGGTGATTCTCCTGCCTCATCCTCCTGAGTAGCTGAGACTACAGGCGCACACTGTCGTGCCTAAGTTTTTCTATTTTAGTACAGACAGGGTTTCACCATGTTGCCCAGGCTGGTCTCGAACTCCTGAGCTCAGGCAATCCACCCACCTCAGCCTCCCAAAGTGCTAGGATTACAGGCTTGAGCCACCGAGCTCAGCCAAAATTTTCAATCAAAAGCAAATCAACCGAGTCAGAAGCAAAACACAGATGTCGAGAGCAAACCCACCGGTTATAGGAGGAGGAGAATCCAAACTCAGACCTGCTCTTTCTTCCTTCTCTCGCTGGGAGCTTAATTAGCAGTGTGTCCTCACCCACAGAGCAATTAATTAGGAATGCTCTCTACGGAGTGTGACTTTCTCCTTCCTAAGGAAGTCTCTTGTGTTTAGATCAATACCACTCTGACACTAGGGCAGGAACTTTGTTTAGGAACTCTGAGGGGAATGTTGCTTCCGCTTCTCTTCCACCTTCTTTAATTTTTTAAAGTTGATATATATAACAGTGCAGGTTGGTGAGTTTTCACACATGCATAGACTCATTTACCAGCCACCCAGATGAAGGTACAGAAAGTTATCAGCACCCTAAAGGGTTGCTTCTTGCCTCTTTCCAGTCAGTGCCCCCACCACCGGCAAAGTCCCGCACCTGTTCTTTTTCTACCATCACAATTAGTGTTGCCTGTCCTTGATCTTCATATAAAATGGGTCAGTCAGCACGTGCCCTGTCAGGTCTGATTCCTTTTGTTTACCATAACGTCTGTGAGTCACCCACGCGGCCCATTCGTCAGTAGTTTGCTCTTTCTTGTTGCAGTGTAGTGCTCTGTTCTTTAGTATTTCCATAGGAATTTATTTATTTTTCTCTTCTTTAGTTGATTGACATTTAGATTTTTTTAGTTTGGGGGTATTACGAATAAAGCTGCTGTGAGCTTTCTTGTTCATGTTTTTCTGTTAAGACCTCATTTCTGTTGAATATATACCTACGAATGAAAATCTTGGGATGTATGTACATGCTGTTTTTGTAGAATGCCAGTTTTCCAAAGGAACCATTTATATCCCACGGGCAGTATATGTGAGTTTTGGTTGTTTCATATCCTCCTCATCACTTGGTATTGTTAGTATTAATTTTAGCCATCCTGTGGGGGGGGTGTAGTAATATCTCACTGTGTTTGTTTTTTCTTTTTCTTTTTCTTTTTTTGTTTTTATATGGAGTCTTGCTCTGTTGCCCAGGGTGGAGTGCAGTGGCTTGATTTCTGCTCATTGCAAACTCCACCTCCCAGGTTCAAGTGATTCTCCTGCCTCTGCCTCCCAAGTAGCTGGGATTACAGGCCTATGCCACTACACCCAGCTAATTTTTGTATTTTTAGTAGAGATGGGGTTTTGCTATGTTGTCCAGGCTGCTCTTGAGTTCCTGACCTCAAGTGACCCCCCCCACCTCAGTCTCCCAAAGTGCTGGGATTACAGGTATGAGCCACCTCGCCCGGCCTCATTGTGCTTTTAATTTGTGCTGTACAGGTAATGAATCCTGCTGAACATCTTTTTAAATACTTACAGGTTATGTGGATATTTTCATTTGTTCATTGCCCATTTGAGTCTTTTTCTCATTTAGTAAAAAATAATAAATAAATTCAAGTTGCACTGGGTGGTGGTGTTTTGTCGGAGTTCTTTGAATATTCAGAATGAATCATTGGCCAGACATGGGGATGGCAAATGTCTTCTCCCAGTCTGGGGCTTGCTTTTTTACTTTCAATGTTGTCGTTTATTGAACAAAAGTTCTTATTTTTAATAAAGACCGATTTATCAATCTTTTCTATTATGACTACTGCTTTTGTGTCCTGTTTAAAAAATATGTGCCTATTCATGGTCTTTAAAGTATCCTTACACTTTTAAATCAAGGGTCTATCTCAGATTATGTTTTGTGTATGCTGTGAGGTGAAGGTCAAGATTTGTTTTCTACAATACAGATGTCCAACTGAGCCAGTGTATTCCTTTATTATAAATCAAGTGACTCTGTGTGTGTCTGTTCTGGATACTCCAACTGGTTTACTATTCTATTTCCTTATCCTTGCACAAATGCCATAGTCTTAATTATTGCTGTAGCTTTACCGTAGGTCATGATATCTAGCAGTGCCAATCTCCAATGCCGTTCTTGAGTTTCAAGGTTGTTTTGGCCATTTTAGGTTCTTTGTATTTTCTTTTCTTTTCTTTTTTTTTTTTTGAGATGGAGCCTTGCTCTGTCACCCAGGCTTGATTGCAGTGGTGAGATCTTGGCTCACTACAACCTCCGCCTCCCAAGTTCAAGCAATTCTCCTGCCTCAGCCTCCCGAGTTGCTGGAAGTACAGATGCCTGCCACCACGCCCAGCTATATTTTGTATTTCTAGTAGAGACGGGCTTTTGCTATGTTGGCCAGGCTGGTCTCAAACTCTTGACCTCAGGTTATTCGCCTGCCTCGGCCTCTCAAAGTGCTGGGATTATAGGCTTTAGCCGCCACACCCACTAGGTTCTTTGTATTTTCATATAAATTTTAGATTGGGTTTGTTCATTTAAAAAACCTGCTGAGATTTTATTTGGGATTTCATTCAATCTGTAGAAAAATTTGAAGGGAACTGCCATCTTGCCATAATGAGTTTTCCAGTCTATTCCTGGCATATTCCTCCATTTATTGAGGTTAGTTAAGATTTCTTGCTACAGTGTTTTGGCTTTCAATGTAGCATTTTTGCACATCTCTTGATAGATGCATTTCTAGATACTTGATGAAATGGGTGTTGTTTATGTCGGAATTTGTATTTTTTTCTGCACAATCCATTTCTTTATTTAAAAAAATTAAAGAGCTTTACTGATATGTTACATAATGCACTTAAGTATACAATTTGATAGGTTTTGACAAATGTATACATCATCAAACCATGACCACAATTAGGAGAATAAACATATCACTTTGGGAGGCTGAGGTAGGCAGATCACCTGAGGTCAATTAAAGACCAGCCTGGCCAACATGGTAAAAATCTCATCTCTACTAAAACTACAAAAATTAGCCAAGCTTGGTGATGGGCACCTGTAATCCCAGCCACTCAGGACACCGAGGCAGGAGAATTGCTTGAACCTGGGAGGCGGAGGTTCCAGTGCGCCACTGCGACATCTCAAAATAAATAAATAAATAAATAAACAAACATATCACTTTCAAAAGTTTTTTCCTACCCCTGTGGAATCCTCCTTGTGGCTGCTTTCTGCCTGCCCTGACCTTCCTACCCTGCAGCAACCTTTCTAACATTACAAATTAGTTTGAATTTTCCCAGAATTTTTATGTAGTCTGTTTTTTTGGCTTGAGTTTTTTTTTCCCCCCAGTCAGCATAATTATTCTGAGATTTCTCTGTGTTTTTGCACATATCACTAGTTCAGTCTTTTCATTGCTTGGTAGTGTTCTATTGTACGACTATATCGCAATTTGTTTAGCCTTTCAATGGGCACTTGGGTTGTTTTCAGTTTGGGGATATTACAGATGAAGCTGCTATGAACATTTGTACAAGTCTTTGTATAAACATATGGTTTTCTTTCTCTTGGGTAAAACACCAAGAGCGAAATGGCTGGATATTCTGGTAGGTGTACATTTAATTTTTTAAGAAAGTACTAAACTATTTTTCCAAAGGGATTGTATTGATAATGGTTTTTAAATTTTATATTTAAATTGGTTTGTGTATGTAGAAATAGAATTGTTTTTCAGTACATTAACCTTGAATCCAGTGACCTACTAAGTTCACTCATTCTTTCAATTTATTATCAGATTCTTTGGGCTTTTCTACGCATGCAGTCATGTCATTTATGAATAATGATAGCTTTACTTTCCCTTTCCTGTCTTTATGCTTTAATTTATCTTTCTTGCCTATTGTACTGGTTACGTTTTCTAGTCCAATGTTGAATAGAAATGTTGATCATGGATTTTCTTTTCTTATTCCTTGACCAGGAAAGCATTCAATATTTCACCATTAGAACAACATGATGTTATTCTAGCTTTTTTGTAAATATACTTTATCTATTTTTAGTTCACTGAGCTTATGTATTCCTAGTTTACTGAGCTTTTGCATTTTATGACTAGATCTCAAATTTTATAAAATAGTTTTTCAACGTTACTGAGATGACCATATGGGTTTTCTCTCTTATTCTATTAATATGATGGATTACATTCATTGGTTTTTAAATATTAACTAACTTTGCATTTCTGGAATAAACCCCAATAATGTTTCATGTTGACAGCATTCTTAGGAAAAGGGGGTTTCCACATAAATAAAGCTTATTATTACCTTACGAAGAAAACTCTTCTTTAAAACTTTTCCTTGAGGAAATATATGTCTACCTGGTTTTGCCTGCTTCCATGCCTTTTTAGTGACAATAAACTGAGGACAATCCCATTTCTCCTGTAGACTCAGAGCTACCATTGTCACTGACATTTGTTCCACTTTTATATATATATATATATATATATATA
>NW_016107418.1:6010598-6025930 GCF_001604975.1 Cebus imitator
CTCAAGGGATCTGCCCGCCTCGACCTCTCAAAGTGCTAAGATTACTGGTGTGAGCCACCTCACCTGGCCTGCTGATGCTATTTTTGTTGAGTATTTATGTTGCTTTTTTCCTGTTTCTTGCTATTTGAGTACCAAGTATTACTTCTTCCTGCTTTTAGTGTATTTATTTCTGTTCTTTCTCTCTCTCTCAATTTGATTTTCTAATAAGAAGGAAATAATTAACCTTGTTAGATTTTTATATATTTACATATATGTCTACACATTTAAATTTATATCAATTTATATAAAATAAGAGTAGCTAGTTTCTGAGTGAGGGCATATTGGATGTTCAAGGAAGAAGAAAATGTGTGCTCTTTGTATTACTAATTACAGCTGGCTAAAGGCCCTGTTTGCTTATGATATGTTTTCCATTATGATAGGTAGTTGATGCAGTAGACTGAATTACCTATCATTACCTTATGATAGGTAGTTGATGCAGTAGACTGAATGTTTACGTCCCCTAGAAGCTCCTACGTTGAGTCCTAACCCCCACTACGATGATAGGAGGTGGGGTCTTTGGGTAGTGATCAGGTCATGAGAGTGAAACCCTTGGGGAAAAGATTAATATGCTTATAGAAGAGGCCCCATAGAGTTGACTCCTTCCCCTATGTGCGGATACAGTGAAAAGACCGACTTTATGAACCAAAAATCAGACCCTTACCAGACACCGGATGCTAAATCTGTGGCACCTTGATCTTGAACTTCCCAGTGTTCAGAACAATGAGAAATACATTTCTGTTGTTTACGAGCCACCAGTTTTTGTTGTAGCAGTCTGAAGGGACTAAGAGTTGAGATTGTTGGATAAGTACCTATGGTGATATTTTAATGTATCACTGATCAGGCAGTTGGACTTAATTCAAGTTTGAATAATTGACAGTAATAATATTCAAGTCAAATCAGTAATGTACACATTTTATATAAAACATTGTAATTTTATGTAGAATAAAATATATCTAGGCTGCGTGCAGTGACTCATACCTATAATCGTAGTACTTTGGGAGGCTTAAGGCAGGAGGATTGCTTAAGGCCAGGAGTTCAAGAACAGCCTGGGAAATATGGCAAGGCCCCTGCCTCTACAAACTAAATAAATAAAATAAATTAGCCAGGCATGGTGGTGTGTGCTTGTAGTCCTAGCTACCGTTGGGCAGCTGAGGTGGGAAGACCGCTTGAGCCTAGGAGTTTGAGATTATAGTGAGCTATGATCCCACCTCTGTACTCCAACATGGGAGAAAAAGCAAGACTCTCTCTCTCCCTGTCTTTCTCTCTCTCTCTCTTTCTATACACACAGACACGCACGCACACACACACACTCACTCTCTCCCTCTGTCCTGTGGCTCCTCTCTCAATGAGTTGCAATGTTCTTCACCCAGCGGATGGGGAAAGTGACATTGGAAAGTCCATCAGTTATCTTAACTGCTTTGCCTTGAAAGACATGCATCACTCCCACTCACGTTTCCTGGGTAAGGGCTAGTGACATGCCCTGTCCTGATGCAGAAAGGAGCTGGGACACACAGTCTCTGAACAAGCACCTGCTTCTCAGAGACAACGCTACTCCATGGAATGCCTTGTCAAATTTGATGAAACATCTGCCTTTGGTCAAATTTCCTTGGCCTCAGACTTGTCTTCTTGACTATCCATCAAAACCCTACTCATCTTTGAAGGCTTGGCTTACAAGCCGTCTTATGCACAAGGTCCTCCCAGATCTCTTTGCTGTGGTACATTGTGCTTCCCTCTATACTGTTCACTCCTCCATATGGCCGGGAGCTATTTGTGGACATGTGTGCCCCTCAGTATAGGGGGCTCTTCTCAATAGTGTGGACTGGAGATCATTTCTTTCTGTTTATCCCACATCATCAAGAATAGCACTGCACACTCACACCAATATTCCCTCGCTATTCTGAGAAGTGTTATGAGAATTTAAGCACTTAAGTATATGAAAATCCTCAGGACATATGATGTTGACCAATCAACAAGCATTTAATTGTCTGCTATGCAAACCCCATTTCTGTATTTAGGAAGCTTATAATCTCATTTGGCCAGAAGTCAATAAATTGTAGGACTGCTAAACCATGAATAACCCATCCTAAAAAAGAAGGCCAGGCATGGTGGCTCACACCTATAATCCCAGCACTTTGGAAGGCAGAGGTGGGCGGATCCCTCGAGATCAGGAGTTCGAAACCAGCCTGGGCAACATGGTGAAAACCTGTCTCTATGAAAAATTAAAAAAAAAAAAAATAGCCTAGTATGGTGATGTGCACCTGTAGTTCCAGCTATTTGGGAGGCTGAGGTGGGAGAATTTTTTGAGCCCAGGAGGCAGAGATTGCAGTGAGCCAAGATCGCACCAATGCACTCCAGTGCGGGTGACAGAGTGAGGTGTCTCTAAATAAATAAATAAATAAATAAAACAAATAATAAGAAGAAACTATTTAAACTATTGGGATACTTATGACAAGACCTTCAGCAACTTGTATTTAACAACCTGGAAACTGGCAACATCTGAGGACTGAAGCCCCGCTGGATGTACCATGTATATCTGACATTGTCACTGAGTGGATAATAGACCCCAAACCTTTTTTGTGTTTTTTCAAATATAAACATTCTGATTGCATATGTTACGAAAATCATTTAAGCTTAACTTTAACTGTAACCGTAATGAAGTTCTCCATAATTTACCTACAGGCCCCCCAAATTGGGATGAATAAATAATATGTATATTATTAATACATATATGTATGTGTATCTTATGTATGTATGTGTGTATATATATATATATAAAATATATATATATGCACACACACGCTACCTATGTTTGTGTGTGTATAGCTATATCCAAGCATTATATATATAGTGACCATCTCTCTGCATATATATAGTTCATTGCAAAGTAATATGGTATGGTTATAACTCTATTTCTCTCTATGTAGTACAATGTCACAGCCTTTACTCATCTTAAAGGAGAATGCTCAAATGGGCTGTCCTTTGATACAATCCACCAGGTGTAACATTAATTATAAAGTAAATGTTTATGTTAATTAATATTACCAATAAAGGAACTACAAATAGTGATAAATTATACTGGGAGGAGGAGGAGGAATGGTGGAAAGGGGTAAATGAAACATACCCTTATTTATCACAGCAGGAAGTCTATAGTTAAATTACAAGATTGATAAACCAAGAGATAACTATGTACATTATTATTGAAGAAAATAAACTATCAGAAACACTAAAACCAAATGATTCAAAGTGATTATCTCTGTGATCAGAACCTATTCAATTAGATTTTTAAAACTATGTATTTTTGATTTTAAAATAATGCAATATAAATTAATAATTGTCTTACAATTTTGAACAAATATTACTGAATTTATAATTACTATTTTGTCATTGCATATTTTCCTCATTTATGAATACTAAAAATAAACACTATTATATAAAGACCTAAAATTTTGGTGAAAAAGGTGATTTTTATATTTGAAATATAGTGGGAAATACAATTATAGAAAATGTAAAGAAAGATTATTAGTAAAATTAATGATTTTTCTTTTTTTCACCATTTAAGGAATTTTTATTCAAGCAAGAATTTTATAATCCAAATCACATTTCCTTGCTCAGTTACAAATTCTGTTACTTAGAACTGACATTTTGAGCTATTCCACAGTAAAGAATTACAAAATTAAAGAAAGGAATGCTTTACATTTTTGTGCTTTGCTGAAAATTCTTTTCCCCAGGGTCTATGAAACATTAATTTGTTTTTATATTTTACTACTTTTGTGGGGTTTTCTTGTTTTTAAATTGATTCGTAATCTAGGACTAGCATTATGTCTGCTAGACCTGGCATTTGGTCAGTACATACGTGAGGTTCGAAGTTTCCTTTCCTTTTTTATTTTAATTTTTGCAATTTTTTCCATAGTATTTAAGTTTCTCAATGTTTAGATATTTTTCTTCGGTGAAGCACAAGTTTCTTTTCATGGTCCCTGATTGATTTTAAACAGTTGGAACACCAGTGGCGCTGCTATCTGCTTTCTGGGCAGCCTCTGTAGCTTGGTGGGCTTGTAGTACAGCTACAGCTTCGTCAACCTTAGAACGGAGTGACTCTGGAGACTCGAGCATATGAAGAAGTTCTGAATTATCCATTTCCAACAACATGCCAGTGATTTTACCAGCAAGAGTAGGGTGCATGGCTTGAATCAGAGGAAACAGCCGTTCACCCAACATTTGCTTTTGCTGTTGAGGAGCGGCAGATACTAACATGGAAGCAGTCAAAGGTTCCTGACCTTGTACATGAATAGCAGGCTGTTGCATTGTAACTTGTGGCTGTGTATGAAGATGTTGCTGAGGATTACGAACTCCCGCAGCATATTTAAACCGCAGAACGGTGCGGACAGCAGGAGTAGCTGCAGCTGCAGCAGCTGCAGGACGTGGACCTATTATCTGTGCTGTGTTAGCAACATGCTGTGTTGACATGACTCGTAAAACCTGTGAAGAAGCTGGCCTCATAGTACTAAATGGTGGTCTAGGAGCAGCTGGGTGGATAGCACCCGGCATATTTTGGAATGGATGAGGTCTGACATTCGGAGCAGTCCAACGAGGACTTGGTCTTCGTTGAGCAATCTGGCTAGCAGGAGAGCATGCAGCAGGGTTCTCAGTCTGTGGGAGAGCTGCCATGAAGTAACCTGAAGGAGGTGCTGGCTGGTAGGGGTTGCTTACCGGGTTGGGCACAGCTCGTACACTTGCCGTTCTCTGCATATGCTGCATATGCTCGTTAGTGAGGTGAGCCTGGCGCTCTTCTTTGCGCTGAGCTAAAGCGACATACAATGGTTTTGTGGCCACAATTCTACCATTCATTTCTGTAACTGCTTTAGTGGCTTCTTCTGGGGAGGAGAAACACACGAAACCAAACCCTTTGCTGCGACCACCCCCCATCATAACCTTTGCACTAGTGATTGTACCGAATGGAGAAAACTCTTTCCGGAGACGTTCATCATCAATATCATCATCAAGATTTTTCACATAAAGATTAACACCCTGGTATCTGCTGATCCTATCTTGCTTCATCTGTTCAAATTTGCGCTTAAGTTCCGTCTGCCGTTCCACTTTTTTCTGAGCTCGACCAACGTAAATTTGTTTTCCACCGAGCTCCTTTCCATTCATCTCATCCACAGCTTTCTGTGCATCTTCACGCCTTTCAAAGCTTACAAATCCAAATCCTTTGGATTTTCCACTTTCGTCTTTCATTACTTTCACACTTAAGGCGGGCCCGAACTTGCCAAAGAGATCCTTAAGGTGCTCATCATCCATGTCTTCTCCAAAATTCTTGACGTAAACATTGGTGAACTCTTTTGCCCTAGCTCCAAGTTCAGCTTCTCGTTCTTTACGAGACTTAAATCGCCCAACAAATACTTTGCGATCGTTTAGGAGCATTCCATTCATTTTTTCAATAGCTCTTTCAGCTGCTTCCTGTGTCTCAAAGTGCACAAATCCATAGCCCTTGGAACCATTTTCATCACAGACCACCTTACACGAGAGGATGTTGCCAAAAGCAGACACGGTATCGTACAGTGCTTTGTTACCGATGGATCTGTCCAGATTTTTAACGAATATGTTGCCCACTCCACTTCTGCGAAGTGATGGATCACGCTGAGACCACATGATGCGTACCGACTTGCCCTTTATCACATCAAAATTCATGGTGTCCAGAGCACGCTCCGCGTCCTTCGGGTGCTGGAAGTTCACGTAGGCGTAGCCGGAGGAGCGGCGGGTGAGCACGTCCCTGCAGACCCGGATGGAGAGGATGGGCCCCGCCGGGCTGAACTTCTCGTAGAGCATCGCCTCGGTCACGTCGGGGTGGAGGTCCCCCACGTAGAGCGAGGTCATGGGGTAGCTGGGGGTGCTGGGGTTCATCGCGGCACCGCTGCCCGCCGGGCCTCAGGCCGCGACCTTTCCGTGAGAGGTGGAGGGCGAGTGCCGGGCCGGAGGCCGGAGAGGGGGAGGGGAACGGGGGCAAGCGCAGAGGGACAAAAAGCATGCGGAATCGAAAACTACTCAACGGCCGCGGAACCCTGTGGATCCGTTGCCGCTGGCTGCCGGCGGGGAGCGAGGGTGGAGGTGTCGTTGCGGGCTGCGGGAAGGCTTCGGTCTCTTGGTTCCTTGTTGGAACTGCTGCGGGGTCGCAGGCCGGCGGCTCGGGCTTGGCTGCTTCACCGGGTTATTTTATAAAAGAGCGTTCATGATTTTTCTAAGATAATTTTTAGAATCCAAATTTAAAATGCCTAGGAAAAAATAAATCAAAGAATTTTTTTTCTCCTTTCTACTTTTGTATGTTTTTGGATATATTCTACTTTACACAGATATATTCTTATAAAATATTTTCTTTTTACCTCTACTAAAAATACAAAAAAATTAGCTGGGCGTGTTGGTGCTCACCTGTGTATCCCAGTTCCTCCGGACGCTGAGGCTCAAGAATTGGTTGAACCCAGGAGGTGGAGGTTGCAGTGAGCCAAGATCGCGCCACTGCCCTCCAGCTTGGGTGACAGAGCAAGACCTTGTCTCAAAAAAATAAATGTATATAAAAATAAACTCTACTTTTTATATTAGATAACAGTGTAAAACATAAATATGTCATGTTAATATAGTAATATAGTCTCGAGATCAGTTTGGGATTCATTAAGTATAAGTTTTATAATCATAAATACACAATCTTAGTCTTGTGACCTAATACAGCTACATATGTAAGTAATTGATGATCTGAAATAATTCTATTTAAGAAAATCCCTTAGGAAAGGTCCAGTCCCATGAAAAATATCAGGAGGATCTGTTCATGTTACAAAGAATTTATTATAGGGTTGTGGTTTTTTTGTTTTTTGTTTTGAGACAGAATCTCATTCTGTTGCCCAGGCTGGAGTGCAGTGGTGTGATCTTGGCTCACTGCAACCTCCACCTCCTGGGTTCAAGGGATTCTCGAACCTCAGCCTTCCAAGTAGCCATGATTACAGATGAGCACCACCATGCCCAGCTAATTTTTGTATATTTTTTAGTAGAAACGGGGTTTCGCCATGTTAGCCAGTCTGGTCTAGAACTCCTAACCTGAAGTGATCCACCCACCTCTGCCTCTTGAAGTGTTGGGATTACAGGCGTGAGCCACCACACCTGGCCCAGAGGACTTCTTTAAATAGGGGTTGCCACTAATCTAAAATTCAATTAAAAGTTTAAAAATTAAGTTGATGCACAGCTTTTTAGGAACACATCCATCATTTCAACAATATAGGGTTGTAAAATACAAGTGCTAGGACGGGTCTGATTACTCAAAAATCTGAGATTGATTTTCTGCCTCATTAACAAAAGCAAAATGCTCTTCCAGAGAAAGGCAGCTTTGCAGAACCATTTCCGTGTGTTCATGGGGGAAAGCGGATTCACAAAAATGTGAGAATGGGCTCACTCTTATTCCCAACAGATGCAGCTCACAGAATATACACTTGGAAGGAAGAAACCTGGGATTAATGTATCAATCCAGGCTTGGAGACCTATGATTTAATCTGTAACTTAATTTTCAGATTTCCTAAAAGTTTTGAGGATTGCAAGCCCAAGCCCAGTGATGGTAGAGGATTTAAAACAAGCCTAGACCATGCAGAAGAAGGTCATTTCCCTTAGGCAACTAATCTGTCGATTGCATTACGATTTAGAGCAAACCCTGAGTGAAGTTAGCAAACGAATTGATTTGTGTGAAAAATTTTTGTCTTGAAGGAAAAGAAACTGAATAGATTGAAGGGATTTATTAATTATTATTATTACTTTGAGACAGAGTCTCACTCTGTTGCCCAGGCTGGAGTGCAGTGGCCCCGGCTCACTGCAGCCTCCACCTCCCAGGCTTAAGCAATCCTCCCACCTCAGCCTCCCAAGTAGCTAGGACTAGAGGCATGTGCCACCACACTCAGCTAATTTTTGTATTTTTTGTAGAGATGGGGTTGTGCTTTGTTACCCAGGCTGGTCTCAAACTCCTGAACTCTCCAATTACTGAGCTCAAGCAATCTGCCCACCTCAGCCTCCCAAAGTGCTCAGATTACAGGTGTAAGCCACCACACCAGAGAAATTTATTCTTTCCCAGATCTTTCGAAGTTTACATTGGCATATTATAGAGCTCAATCACAGCTCTCAGTCACCACAGTTTCCAAAGTCATAGGGAATAGAAATCCCCACGTCTAATTCCCACACTTTCCCTCTTCCCTTTTGTGGAGCTTCCTTTTCATTTCATGATTTTTAGCAATTATAAGTTTGACTGTTCTCCTGGAGAGCTGATAATCTGTAGAAAACATCTCGTCTTTGGTTTGTTTTAAAACTTAAGGTAGTCTTACCCACAAATAAGGCAGAATAAAGTTGGTTCTTTGGTTAAAAAAAGAATTTAAAATGGAAAGCATAAAATATGGGCTGTCAGCCTACCCTGTTGACATATTATTATGGGCAATGGTGTCAGGTTGTACAGTGGGGTTGTAAATGTTGCATGTTGCACCGGCACATATTAAATTGTCCAAATAGAAGCGTACAAAGTGACACTTTTGTACTTGTACAAATAGAGAAGTACAAAAATATACACTTTTGGGCAAAGGACATGATTAAACGCTTCTCAAAAGAAGACATACATACCTGCGGCCAACAAACATGAAAAAAAGCTCAGCATCACTGATCGCTAGAGAAATATAAACCAAAACCAGAATGAGGTAGCATCTCACACCAGTCAGAATGCCTATTATTAAGAAGTCAAAAAACAACAGATGCTGGCGAGGGTTGGTGCAAAAGGAATGCTTTGAGTGTAAATTAGTTCAACCATTGTGGAAGACAGTGTGATGATTCCTCAAAGATCTAGAGGCAGAAATGTCATTTGACCAAGCAATCCTATTATTGACTATTATACCCAAAGGAACATAAATTGTTATATTAAAAAATACATACCTGCATATATTCATTGCAGCACTGTTAACAATAGTGAAGACATGGAATCAGCCCAAATGCCCTTCAGTGATAGACTGGATAAAGAAAATGTGGTACATATACACCACGGAATACTATACAGCCATAAAAAGAAATGAGATCATGTTTTTTGTAGGAACATGGATGGAGCTGGAGGCCATTATCCTTAGCAAACTAACACAGGAACAGAAAACCAAATACCATGTATTCTCACTTATAAGTGGGAGCTAAATGATGAGAACACATGAACACGTAGCAGGGAAACAACAAACTCTGTGCTCTCCTGGGGGGTGCAGGGGGTGGGGAGGAAGAGCATCAGGAAGAATAGCTAATGGATGCTGGCTTAATACCTGGGTGATGGGTTGATCTGTGCAGCACACCACTTGGGCACATGTTTACCTATGTAACAAACCTGCACATCCTGCACATGTACCCCTGAACTTGAAGTAAAAGTTGGAAATTTAAGAAGCATTTTGAAAAAAAAAATACACACTTTTCAAGACTATGAAAATCAGCATAGGTAGGAACCCAAGAAACAATGAATAGAAAGAAAATTGTAATTAAGACCATTTTCATTGGTCAGAGTCTGAGTCTGGTGAAGAGCTGAAGAAGCAGCATGTCTAATCTCATCTCATTAACCAAGCTGGCCAACAAAGGCACAAGCCTGGTCTTGGTCCATTCTGTCTGGATGAGGCTGGAAATGTTCACCTTACAACATGGTGTCAACGGGTGTCATTCTAAAATAGGGAGTATTTTTTTAAAATTTATTTATTTTACTTTAGGTGCATACTATATCTGGCACTTCTCCCCATGTTATCCCTCCCCACCCCCATTGTCTCTCCCCCACTCCCACCAACTGTCCCCTGTGTGTGATACTCCTCTACCTGAGTCCACGTGTTCTCGTTGTTCAGCACCCACCTATGAGTGAGAACATGTGGTGCTTGGCTTTCTGTCCTTGAGTCAGTTTGCTGAGAATGATGATTTCCAGATTCATCCAAGTCCCTACAAAGGACACCAACTCATTGTTTTTTGTGGCTGCGTAGTATTTCATGGTGTATATGTGCCACATTTTCCCTGTCCAGTCTATCATTGATGAGCATTTGGGTTGGTTCCAGGTCTTTGCTGTTGTAAACAGAGCTGCAATGAACATACGTGTGCATGTGTCTTTATAGCAGAATGATATATAGTTCTTTGGGTATATACCCAATAGTGGGATTGCTGGGTCAAATGGAATTTCTATTTCTAGGTCCTGGAGGAATCGCCACATTGTCTTCCACAATGATTGAACTAATTTACACTCCCACCAACAATGTAAAAGTTTTCCTATTTCTCCACATCCTCTCCAGCATCTGTTGTCTCCAGATTTTTTAATGACCACCATTCTAACTGGCATGAGATGGTATCTCAAGGTAGTTTTGATTTGCATTTCTCTAATGACCAGTGATGATGAGCATTTTTTCATATGTTTGTTAGCCTCATAAATGTTCTCTTTTGAAAAGCGTCTGTTCATATCCTTCACCCACTCAGGTAACACACTCATATTCACCATTTTAGATTTTGTTTTTAACTTTTTTTTTTTTTTTGCTTTTCATGTATTTTTATGTTTTTAAATTTTTGAACAGGTATAGTTACAGTTCCTTGGTGGCTGTGGAGCACTGTGGAGCTGTGAGGGAGGTGAAAATGGTGGGGATTGTATGCACTGGCTTTCCAGGATTGAAGGATTGAACTTAGGATGGGTAGGGCAGGCTAACTGAGCATTTTGGCCATTTCATTTTTTCTTTTTTTTCGAGAGTCTTGCTCTGTCTTCCAGGCTGGAATGCAATGGCGCAATCTCAGCTCACTGCAACCTCTGCCCCTGGATTTAAGCAATTCTCCTGCCTCAGCCTCCTGAGTAGCTGGGATTACAGGCGAACACCACCCTGCCCGGCTAATTTTTGTATTTTTAGTAGAGACGGGGTTTCACCATGTCAGCCAGGCTGGTCTCAAACTCCTGAACTCAAGTGATCCGCCTGCCTCAGCCTCCCAAAGTGTTGGCATTACAGATGTGAGCCACCGTGTCCAGCCTTGGCCACTCCATTAATATTACTCCACGAATATTGTCTCATAAAGGTCATCATCTTTTCCGAAGCCAATGACTTAAATCATGTGCATAGTTAATAATGGAAATATCATGGAGTGTTGTGTGGGACAGGGTTTTTATTTGTCCAAGACCAGAGTTCCTCTTGATCATTGAACCAGTAGCCATTATTTTCCTAGTTTTATTTTTTGGCCTCTGGTGCCTGATTCTGTGCATCTGTAGTAACTGTTGTAAGATTATCTTTCAGGAACCTTTTTAGCTGGGCCATGACAGAGAGCTGTCCATAGGCCCTTGAAGAGCAGCATCCTTTGCTGCGTGACCAGCAAGGCAATTTCCTCTAGCTTCCATGGAGTCTAGTTCCTTTTTGAAAAAATTAGTTTTTATTTCTACATATTCAGGGGGTACAAGTGCGGGTTTCTTACATGCATATATTGGGTAGTGGTAAAGTCTGGGCCTTCAGTGTACCCCACACCAGAGTGATGAGCATTATACCCAATAGGTAATTTTTCAACCTTGACCTCCCTCCCACCCTTCCACCTTTTATAGTCTCCAAGGTCCACTATTCCCACAGAGCCTAGTGTTTTCGTTTGTTTGTTTGAGAGCAAATCTCACTCTGTCTTCCAGGCTGGAGTGCAGTGGCACAATCTCGGCTCACTGCAACATCTACCTCCCAAGTTCAAGTGATTCTCCTGCCTCAGCCTCCCGATTACCTGGGATCACAGGCACCCACCACTGCACCCAGCTAAATTTTGTGTTTTTTAGTAGACACAGGGTTTTGCCATGTTGACCAGACTGGTCTCAACCTCCTGACTTCAGGTGATCCACCTGCTTCTGCCACCTAAAGTGCTGGTATTACAGGCGTGACCCACCACGCCTGGTTCAGAGTCTAGTTTTGAACAGCCCCAAGCTTTGATAATGGCTAGGGCAACAGGTAGCTGTGTTGTATTTAATAATTCTTGTACATAAGACCCAGTTTTTATTTTGTTTCCATTGGAAGTGGGAAGCCTCTTTGCTTCTACAGCATTCCAAAAGTTGTCTGTACAAGCCTTAGCAGTCTTTCTTCAACAAGGAGACAGGCTTGGGAGAGCAAAGAGCTCTGTCCGCTGGGCTGAAGTGGCTACAGGCAAATGAGCCGCTTCCACGACCTCAAAGGCAGTAGTGATTGTACAGCCTGCATGATACCGATCAGAGCTACCCTTTACATGTGAGCCATCTGTAAACCAGGACAGCTCAGCATTGCCCCAGAGAGCCTCTTGCAGACCCTACCAAGGGGATTAACGGTCTCAGAGTCAGGCAGGTGTGCAGAGTCTGGCCTGGAGGTTAGGTTACTGGAGGTATGAGAGTGGGAGGAGCAGGGGCCGCAGGGGCCGCAGGGAGTGAGGGAGTCCACAGGAAGCCGCCAGGCCTGGTGCAGGTGTGAGCAAATCCACAGCTCCAGGCTCATGTACACTTGGGGGTCCCACAGCCATCTCTCAGTTGCCATGACTAACAGGGCTGCAGCGGGGCTGCTCTCAGGCAGAAGGGACTCTGCCAGCAGTGGGACCCATGTGTGGACGACGGTGTCCCAGAGGGCAGCATTAGCCTCCATCCTTGTGGGTTAAGACCCCCAAAGCCCTCCCTTCCTTTTTCATACACAAAGAGGGAAAACGGGAATTTCTTTTTTTCTTTTTCTTTCTTTCTTTTTTTTTTTTTGAGACAGTGTCACTCTGTTGACAGGCTGGAGTGCAGTGGCACCATCTCGGCTCACTGCAACCTCTGTCTCCCGAGTTCAAGGGATTCTCCTGCCTCAGCCTACTAAGTAGCTGGGATTACAGGCGCGCGCCACCACACCCAGCTAACTTTTGTATTTTTAGCAGAGATGGGGTCTCACCATGTTAGCCAGGATGGTCTCAATCTCTTGACTCCATGATCCACCAGCCTTGGCCTCCTGAAGTGTTGGGATTACAGGCATAAGCCACCACACTCAGCCAATTTTTGTATTTTTAGTAGAGATGGGATTTCATCATGTTGGCCAGGCTGGTCTCAAACTCCTGACTACAGGTGATCTGTCCACCTTGGCCTCCCAAAGTGTTGGGATTATAGGCATGAGCCACCGCACCCAGCCAAAAAGGGGAATTTCTAATTAGGATGAACTAGAGTGAGGAGATTTGCCAACTTCTCCTATAGTTTGTTGAAAACTTGCTCTTCAGATCCTGTCCCAGTAATGGGGCCAGGTTTGGTAACTTTGAGTAAAGCATACAGCGATTGGCCCAGAGAAGAAAAGTCAGGGACTCAACTACAAAGGTGACCTGCAAGTCCAAGAAACCACAGAGTTGGCATTTGGCTTTTGCTAAGGAAATTGCAAAACGTCTTGAACTCAGGATCTAAATGAATCTCAATGCAATCCATTCTCTGAAATTAAATACCCCAACCATTTCACCCGAGTTATTACAAGCTGCTGTTTTTGTTTGTTTTAAGAAAGGTTCTCCCTCTGTCACCCAGGCTGGAGTGCAGTGGTGCAATCACTGCTCACTGCAGCCCCAACCTCCTGGGCTCAAGTGATTCTCCCACCTCAGCCTCTCGAGTAGCTGGGGCTACAAGTGTGCCACCACACCTGGCTAATTTTTAAATTTTTAAAATTATAGAGACGGGGTCTCATGATGTTAACCAGGCTGGTTTTGAACTTCTGGCCTCAAGCATTCCTCCCACCTTGAGGCCTCCCAAAGTGCTGGGGTTGCAGGCATGAACCATCACACCTGGCCAAGCTGCTGGTTTCTTGAGAAGCTTTTTGACCTTTGGCAGCTAGATGCTTTGACAGATGTGCAGTCTTCCTCACAGGCTACCTCTGAAGGCGAGCAAAGAAGGACATGGTCTGCATATGGTAGTAAATGGAGCCTTGGGGGAAATTCCACATCCTTCAAGTTTACCTTTAATATTTGAGAAAAATAGGAAGGGCTTTCAGTAAAACCCTGGGGCCTTCCTGTCCTGGTGAATTGTTGGCCTTCCCTGGTAAAGGGAAAATACTTTCAGCTGACTGAATCTAGTGCAATACTGTGCATACACTTCCTGGATCAGTGATGGTAAAAGTCCTGCTGTCAGTGAGTGCTGGTTTAGTACTGTGGCAGCCGAAGCCACTGCATGCTTAGAACAGCAATGGTTTTGCTCCTCAGAGGTCCGGAGCAAACCTCCACCCATAGTTGTTCGGGTTTTTATTAGGTGGAATTGGGGTATTACCAGGACCAGTTCATAGAAAAGCAAGGCCCTTTTTTTGTATTCTTCTATAATAGGTTTGGAACCTTGTGAGGCCATCTAGATGAGTGGATATTGTTTAACGTTAGGCAGGGGTTTGGATGGATCAGTCTGGATTTTCAGAGGAGGTGCGTTGTGAATTATGTCAGTCATTTTTCCCATAAAGAGTTAAGTATTTTGTCCAGCAGTGAAGGGGTGACATTAGTTTTGTTTTCTGAATAGGGAACCATGTAACACATGAGAGAATTCATGGAGGCAAAAGACTGCCAGGCTGAGTCAGCACAGTTTGGTGTGTCAAATTCTAAAACAGTTTTCCCCTTTCAGGAAAAAGAAATTTCAGCATGGTAATCTTTTCAGAAAATCACATCTGAAGAGGTGGACAGGGACAGAATGAGTAAGCACAACAGGATGGTGTCCTGCTATTCACAATAGCAAAGACATGGACTCACCCTAAATGTCCATCAGTGGCAGACTGGATAAAGAAAATGTAGTACTTATATACCATGAAATAGCATGTAACCATAAAAAAGGACGAGATGATATATTTTGCAAGAACGTGGATGGAGCTGGATGCCATCATCCTTAGCAAACTAATGCAGGAACAGAAAACCAAATACCACATATTCTCACTTGTAAGTGGAGGATAAAATGATGAGAGCACATGGACACAAGAGGGAAACAACGGATACTGGAGCCTCCTTGAGGGTCGAGGGTGGGACAGGAGAGGATCAGAAAAAAATCACTATTGGGTACTAGGCTTAGTACCTGGTGACAACATAATCTGTACAACCAACCCCTGTGACATGAGTTTATTATATAACAAACCTGCTCATATACCCATTAACCTAAAATAGAAGTTTTAAAACAAAAGAACTTTAGTGGTTTTACTTTTATTAATGTCCTGAAGTGTGTGGGAAAGAGCTGATTTGTCAAATTAACTCCACCGGAAGGCGGCATAGTTTTTTGTACGAGCTCTTTCTCTCTCTTTTTTTTTTTTTTTTTTTTTTTTTTTTTTTTTTTTTTTTTT
>NW_016107418.1:6025953-6076238 GCF_001604975.1 Cebus imitator
TTTTAGTGATAGGGTCTCACTCTGGTGCTCAGGCTGGATTACAGTGTCCTGATCATAGCTTACTGCAGATTCCAACTCCCAGGCTCAAGTGACCCTCCTACTTCAGCCTCCTGAGTAGCTGGGACTACAGGTGTGTACCACCACATCCAGCTGATTTAAAACATGTTTGTAGAAATGGATTCTCACTATGTTGCCCAGGCTGGTCTCAAACTTCTGGCCTTAAGCAATTGTCTCATCTTAGCCTCCCAAAGTGCTGGAATTATAGGCATGAGCCACTGTGCCCGGTCCTACGTGGGCTTTTTTGACAAGCTGGGGAAGTTCTTGAGAAAAGGCCTTCAAAAACATAAAATGAAAGCCGATTATCCACATCTACAGGTAATCCAGAATTTTTAAATGCAAATTCTGAGGCTGACTATAGTAAGTACAAACTGGCTCATCATGATCTTGGGTACAGGCCTGGATTTTATTCCAGGCTGAGGTTTTAGGAGAAGCCTCTGGAATAGCCATGTGAAGGTTTATTTTTTTGCCACACCTTTGGCTATTTCACAGTCTTTGGGGGTGTGTTTATCTAAAGCCTTCTCAGGGCCATGTCAATGAGCCTAGGCCATCCAACATTGGGCCTGACCTTCACGAACAGGCATGTGAACCGCCAGCGTAGGTGAGAAGTCCTAGCCGACCCACTAGAATTACCACGATGAATTAATTCATCAGCAAGCTGGTGAGGATCCTCAACAACTTTGGGAATTCTTTGCAGCAAATTGTAATTCAATCTTGCACCAAGGAACACAAGAAATGGGGTGTAGAGGAATCATTAGTGAGCTTAACTTTAGAAGGACAGGCTTTAACAAGATCAGGTTCAGGGTGGTAGGAGCTGAGGAATCTGGAGGGAAAGGCATTTCAGCCAAAGGAGGATGGAGGGAGGGGACAGAGGAGAGAGAAGGAGGTCCCCTTCAAGGAGGAAAATATCTGGGCCCCCAAGGCTTTGTTGTCTTTCCCTGTTTGTCTCAGTTAATTGGGGACAGTATCTTGTAGGCAGGCAATGTTAGAATCCTGAATGTGCTTAGGCCCATCGAAGTAGGCCTCCCATTTGGATTGTTTAATTTTAGGACCAGAGTCTTCTAATTTTGTCCTAAAAAAGACAAGTTTGGGGGATCTCAAAAGACCCTCAGGATGGCTACTGAAGCTAAAAATTAGCTTTGGTGTACTCTGTCCATTGGGAGGATAATTTTTGACATAGAGCCTGCAGGGTTCTCAGAAGGAGAACCATTATTGCATCCTTTGAAATTTTGGGATCCTATTGTGTCTCTTTTTTTTTGAGATGGAGTTTTGCTCTTGTTACTCAGGCTGGAGTGCAATGGTGTGATCTCAGCTCACTGCAACCTCCACCTCCTTCAAGAAATTCTCCTGCCTCAGCCTCCCGAGTAGCTGGGACTACGGGCACACGCCACCAAGCCCAGCTAATTTTTGTATTTTTAGTAGAGATGGGGTTTCACCATGTTGACCAGGATGGTCTCGATCTCTTGACCTCGTGATCCACCTGCCTCGGCCTCCCAAAGTGCTGGGACTACGGGCACACGCCACCAAGCCCAGCTAATTTTTGTATTTTTAGTAGAGATGGGGTTTCACCATGTTGACCAGGATGGTCTCGATCTCTTGACCTCGTGATCCACCTGCCTCGGCCTCCCAAAGTGCTGGGATTATAGGCATGAGCCACCGCGCCTGACCTCTGTCTCTTATTAATCTCTTGAGAACAAAAGAAAAATCTGTAAGCCCTGTCAGGGAACTTTAGGGGTCTGAACTGGCATGTTAGAGGTTTGTTTTAGTGTCCCTGGCACGGGGTTTCATTTGACATAGCGTGCAGCCTATGCACTATCACCCCACCAGTGACTAAGTTTTCTCTAGATAACATACATCTTTCCTTGAAGTTGGCAGGCCCCCTATTGGTAATCTCTGTCTGTGTCCTCGTTTATGCTGACATGAGAGACTTTTCTTTGGAGACTGATATCCCTTGCAGAATGGTGGCAAATGCCCTAATGGCTTTTAAAGGGTCAACTGTGCTGACCTTTTTAGAAAATAAATTTTGTTCTCAAGAGATGTTTGGAAACAGAAGGAAAAAAATCAAGCAGCAAACAGAAGTGTAGGTGTATGCCAATACTCAGACTAAAACTGAAACCAAAAAGACAGAGCCAGAAAGACAAATTGTCTTTACACCAGAAAGGATTTGGCAGAAAAGACAAAAAATCTTTTATATTTCCAGAAGCAGGAGCCCTTACTAAGGTCCCTTAACCCAACCAGATCTTAAAGTAAATCAACAGACAACCGCTACCAAAGGAAGGGAGCTTAACCTGAGAGAAGATGTACCTGGGTAGAAAAAAAAGGCAACCTGTGGAAGTGGAGTGCACGAAAAGCCTGTGTGTACCTCACCTTGTCCCAAAGGTCACCGGTCCTTTCCAAAGGTAATTGTTTCATCCCACTTCTGACACCAGATTATGTCAACCTGAAGAAAAGGCACTAGAGAAAACTATCCCTAAATATATTGAATTCATTCAGTAATGGAAAAAGAGAATTATTATCTGGGATTCATGGAATGGCAAACCACAAATGAGAGAAAGGTAAAGGAAAGCTTTTACTGGCAAAAAGAGAGGTTCATATAAGCCACTTAGAAGCAGCATTCATTGGTTCCAGCGGTTCAAGTCAGAATTCTCATCAGTTTATTGGTGGAGATGCTGTTACTGGGCAGGTGTTCTTTTCAGAGCATCTTATATGAATTACTGCAGTCTTAAAGAGTATCTAGTGATGCACCTTGACATAGAAATACATACATATGAGTGAAATGTGCAAGCTTTGCAAGGCAGAAGATATGCCAAGGATGTGAACGGATTTCTTGGCAGATTTTTAGAAAGTCCTTTAAAACAGTTCTTATCTCAGACATGCTAGCATGAACCCCCACTCCTTTGTGCATTCTGAGCCCTAGTTTGTCAGGGTCTGACAAGAGTGATTTCATCCTGATCTCTGCAATTCTCACAGCTTATATAGACGTAGTTTTGCAACTGTGCAAATATTTCTGAAGAGTAAATATCTAGGAATAGAAGAGCTAGATCAAAAAGTAAACACATTTGAAATTCTAATAAATGTTGTCAACAGCCTCCTTAGAGCTGGTACTAATTGACACTTCTAAGAGCTGTGTATGATAGAACCTGTTTTCCCACAGCCTCGCCAGAAATACTTTATCATATTTTTCAGTTTTCCTACTTGAAAAGTGAGTAGTAATTTCTCAGTGTTGTTTTAATTTGTTTTTTTTTTTTTTTTTNTTTTTTTTTTACTGTTATGAGAAAAGTTGAGCATCTTTTCTTACGTTTAAGCTCTTTTGTATTTCCTTTTCTGTTACTTGTCCGTGCTGATCATTTTCCTATTGGATTGTTGCTTTTTTTCTTATTAATTTCTAGGAGCACATTATTTTATTCACAGTTCATCTTTCAATGTTATTTATAATGTTTTTGTCGTATGTGTTTTAAAATTTTTTTTAATAACTTCTGGATTTTGTGTTATGCAGTTGGCTATCAGTATCTGTGAGTTCTGCACCCAAACCGTGGATTGAAAATATTAAGAAAAAAAAGGAAAAATAGCAATATAATAATAAATATAATGCAAATTTTTAAAATATGACCACTATTTACATAGTATATACATTGTATAAGGTGTTATAAGTAATCCTTGTAAGCACAGAGATAATTTAAAGTATACAGGAGAATATGCATAGGTTCTATGCAAGTAACACACCATTTTATATAACAGACTTGAGCATCCATGAACTTTGGTATCTGAGGGAGGTCCTGGAACATGTATACAGGGGAACAAATGTAATTAGAAAGGCTTTTACCACTTGCTATGGTTTGAATGTATCCCTCCAAGTTTATGTGTTGGAAACTCAATCCCCAGTGCAATAATGTTGAGAGGTGGGACCTTTAGGAGGTGAGCAGGCCATGATGACTCTGCCCTCATGAATGGATTAGTACTATTATTTTGGGATGAGTTCTTGATAAATGGATAAGTTCAGCCTCCTTCCCCTCTTGCTCTCTCATGTATGTTCTTGGGCCCTTTTGTCCTGCCACCATGGAATGACACAGTAAGAAGGCCCTAGCCAGATACAGCTGCCTGATCCTGGACTTCCCAGCTTTCAGGAGCATCAGCCAGATACATTTCTGTCTATTATAAATTACTCAGTCTCAGGCATTCTGTTATAACGGCACAAAACAAAGACAGCACTCTAAAATTACAGCAAATTATCATGTGTTTACTTCTAATACTTTTGATTCCATTTTTGAAATTTAAATCTTTGATTCGTTTTGAATTTTTTCTGTTGAATAAGATACAAATTCAGTTGTATTTTTATTTCCAGAATGCTACCTATTGTCCTAAACCATTTATTAGTCTATCCCTCCCCACTGATTTCAGATGTAATTTTTGTTGTAAATTTTTGTGAGTATTTGGGTATATTTCTGGGCTTTTTGTTCGATAACATATCTTTCCTTCAATTCATAATTATTGCAATTTTATGTTCTAATATGTACTCTTCTTTTTCAGAGTTTTTCTAACTACTGTTGTTTGTTTGATTTTCAACGTGAATGTTAAAACTAGTTTGTTTAATTTAATAGTGTAAGAACCACAACAGCAACAAAACAATAAAATATCTGTTGGTATCTGATTTGTGAATGAGCTAAGGAAGAACTGCCATCTTTATGATGTTGAAGCTTTCTATACAAGTACATGAATGCCTTTGCATTTATGTCTTTTTATGTTGATTTTGATGTTCTTCATATAGCTCCTGTGATTTCTCACTTATTAATTCCAATGAATTTTTTGTTGCTCCTATTGTGATAAATGGACTCTGTATCAGTAGGAGTTCCAATAGGAAACAAATGACTCTATTTAAATTGGTTAACTAGAGGAGAGAAAGGGGATGTTAGCAAAAACGTGAACAAAGCACAGAAAAACCAACGGAATGGAGTGGTACCTTTGGGATAGTGGTAGAAGTCCTGGGTCTCTCATTTTCACACCTAGGCATGAAGGGTTTGAAGGGGCAGTTGCTGAAATCCAGAGACAGCACTCTGATTGGCGAGTCCATCTGATAGGAGCTGTAACCTGTCCCTAGCCCACGGTGATTCCTCTAGACAGAATAGGGGTAAAAGAGGAAATAAGTATGCTCCCCCACTCTCCTCTATTCCTTAGATCTCCTGCTAGAAATTCCCAGTGGCTAAAGCCAACCAGAGGCAAGAGGGCAAGAGGGTCCATTGACAGACTCAACACTGACAAGGCTTGCTGGGGAGAGAGCAGGAGGGAGTGTGGTGAGAGTGAATCTGGAAGGCAAGCAGAGGACACCGAACGCTGTGCGCTTTCTCCCACTGAATCTTCTACTGGCCATTATTTTTCACATTTGTCAGATACTGATTTTTACTTTTTTTTTTCATTTTTGAAGCACAATTTGCATTCAACTAAATTCACAGATTTTAAGAGTATAGTACAATAAGTTTGACAAATACATACAGATGTGCAAGGCCCCACCAACATCAAAATTCCTCTGTGCTCCCCTGTAGCCAATCTTTTCTCTCCACCTCAGGCCTAAGACAACCACTGGTCTTCTTTTTTCAGTATAATTTAGCCTTTTTCAGGATTTCGCGTAAATGGAGTAATATGTTGTCTTCCGTGTCTGGCTTCTTTCACTTTGTGCGATATTTTAGTTTCATCCATGGTGCAGGTATCAACAGTTCATTCCTTCTTTTTGCTGAGCAGTATTCCATTGTCCAGATACACAACAACTTGTTCATCTTTTCACTAGTTTATAAATATTTGGGTTGTTTCTAGTTTGGAGCCATGAAGAATAATGTTGCTGTGAACTTTGGCCTACAACGTTTCACACCATTTAATCATGATGCATTATTCTTTTATTAGATCACTATATTTTAAAATATTTTCTTAAACATTTTTGCATGTATGTCCATGAGCAATATCAGTCTATGGTTTTCCTGTTATGTCTTTGTCAGGTATTAAATCAGGGTAATGCAGGCCTAATAATATGTATACAGCAGTATTCCAACTTCTTTTTCCTGACATAGTCTGGGAAAGATTTAAACTTAATGTTAAAACTTAAATGTTTGATAGAATTCACCTTGAAGTCATCTGAGACTGGCATTGTCTCTGTAGGAAGGCTTTTGGTTAAAAAATAATTTTCATATGTTATAGGACAATTTAGGTCTTCTGTTTTTCCTGAGTCTGTTGTTGGAATCTATTTCATCTAAATCATCAAATTCTTTTGGCATAATGTTGTTCATCATGTTTCTTTATTCTTCTTTTGTGTGCGTGTGTGTGTGTGTGTGTGATGGAGTCTCGCTCTGTCGCCAGGCTGGAGTGCAGTGGTGCAATCTTAGCTCACTGCTACCTCCACCTCCCAGGTTCAAGTGATTCTCCTGCCTCAGCCTCCTGAGTAGCTGGGACTACAGGCGCGCGCCACCATGCCCAGCTAATTTTTGTATTTTTAGTAGAGAAGGGGTTTCACCATGTTGGCCAGGATGTTCTCAATCTCTTGACCTTGTGATCCACCTGCCTTGACCTCCCAAAGTGCTGGAATTACAGGTGTGGGCCAGCGCGCCCGGCCCATTATTCTTTTAATGACTACAAGTACTATACTGATAACTCTCTTCCATTTTTGATATTGATAATTTGTGCATTTTTAGTTGGCCAGTTGAGATATTTTCAGAGGGCAAGCTCTTGATTTCATTGATTTCCACTGTTATCCTTATTATTTCTTTCCTTGTACCTACTTTGGGTTTGTATTATTGTGAAATTCCCATTTATCTCTAGCACTACTTCTTTCATAAAATCGATGTGTCTATGATCATATAGCTACTCCAGCTTCCTCACACTTTCTGAGGTATCCATGGTATGTTTTTTCCATTCTTTCCTTTCAACTCCTTTGCATCTCTGCATTTAAACAGCATATTTTGCAGACAACACATAGATGGTTCTTGCTTTTGTATTCCAACTGCCAGTCTCTGTCTTTTGGTTGGAGTGTTTAGCCCATTTATATTAAATTATTGATATGATTTCTGTTAAGTCTTACAATTTACTCTTTGTTCATTATTTGTCATATCTTTAAAAAAAATCACTCTGGCTGGGTGCAATGGCTCATGCCTGTAATCCCAACACTTTGGGAGGCCGAGGCAGATGGATCACTTGAGGTCAGAAGTTCGAGGCCAGCCTGACCAACATGGTAAAACCCTGTCTCTACTAAAAATGCAAAAACTTGCTGGGTGTGGTGGCGCATGCCTGCAGTCCCAGCTAGTCAGGAGGCTGAGGCAGGAAAATTTCTTGAACCTGGGAGGTGGAAGTTGCAGTGAGCCAAGATCACAACACTGCCCTCCAACCTGGGCAACAGAGCAAGACTGCATCTCAAAAACAAACAAAAAAAATCATTCTAGTTCTTTTTTTCCTGCCTTTTATGTGTTAACCAGATATATTCTAGTGTACTATTTAATTAACCTATTGGCTTTTTAGTTAATTTCTTTTCACTAGTTTTTTGGCAGTTGTCCTAGAATTACAATATGCATCTTTAACTGATAAGACTTTACCTAAAGTGAATGTGGAATTACTTTGGTTAATACATAGGAACCTTGCAACAGTGTAGTTCTATTTACTACCAAACCTTTGTGCTACTGTTGTCATACATATTACTCTGTGCAGTTTATAAACCTGACAACACAGTCTTCTAATTTACGTTTTAACCAGTTGCATGTATGGATATAAAGTCTTGTATATTTACCTACATTTTTGGTGCTCTTCATTTCTTCCTATATATCTGAGTTACCACCTGGCATCATTTTCCTTTAGCCTGAGGACTTCCTTTGGAATTTTAATGGTACAGTTAATCCTTGAACATGAGCTTGAACTGTGTAGGTCCACTTACATGTATATTTTCTCCCATCTCTGCCAGTCCTAAGACGGCAAGACCAACCCCATCTTCTCCTCCTCAGCCTATCCAAGGTAAAAACAATGAAGATGAAGACCTTTATGATGGTTCACATCTACTCAGTGAATAGTAAATACATTTTCACTTCTTTATAATTTTCTTAACAACATTTTTCCTTAGCTTACTTTATTGTAAGAATATAGTATATTTTACATAATATATATATAACATACAAAATATATGTTCACCAATTATTTATGTTATCAGTAAGGTTTCCAGTCAAAAGAAGCTACTAGAAGTTAAATTTCTAGGGAATCAAAAGTTATACACAGATTTTCAACTGCTCTGGGGCAGGGGTTGGTGTCCCTAGCCTCTGTGTTTCTTAAGAGTCAATTGTAGCCGGGCGCGGTGGCTCAAGCCTGTAATCCCAGCACTTTGGGAGGCCGAGGCGGGTGGATCACGAGGTCAAGAGATCCAGACCATCCTGGTCAACATGGTGAAACCCTGTCTCTACTAAAACTACAAAAAATTAGCTGGGCATGGTGGCGCGTGCCTGTAATCCCAGCTACTCAGGAGGCTGAGGCAGGAGAATTGCTTGAACCCAGGAGGCGGAGGTTGCGGTGAGCCGAGATCGCGCCATTGCACTCCAGCCTGGGTAACAAGAGCGAAACTCCGTCTCCAAAAATAAAAATAAAAAATAAAAATAAAAAAAATAAAAAAGAGTCAATTGTACAAGTCTCTTATACCAAATGTTCTGTTTTCATTTATCTGAATATGTCCTTAATTTACCTTTATAATTGAAGTATAGTCTTGGAGGATATAAAATTCTTTTGAGACAGGGTCTCGCTCTGTTACCCAGGCTTGAATGCAGTGGTCCAACCATGGCTCACTACAGCCTCAACCTCCCAGCATTGCTCAATCAAGCAATTGTCTCACCTCAGCCTCCGAAGTAGCTGTGACTACAGGTGTGCGCCACCACACCTGGCTAATTCTTGTGTTTTTAGTAGGGACAGGGTTTCACCATGTTGCCTAAGCAGGTCTCAAACTCCTAAGCTCAAATGATCCTTCCACCTTGGCCTCTCAGAATGCTGGGGTTACAGGTGTGAGTCACTGTGCCTGGCCTAAAATTCTTTTTTGACGTGCTTTTTCTTTCAGCAGTTTGAATACAAACACTAGTGTCTTCTGGCATCCATTGTCTGATGGGAAGTCAGACGTCAGTGCCTTTCTCCATTCCACGTAATTTTTGTTTTGTTGCATTCACCGTCTTTTCTTTATAGTGACTTTTTGTAGTTTGGATATGATGTGTCCAAACGTGTTTTTATTGAGCTTTGTTGACTTTTATGAATCAAATTTGAGATTTATTTTTGTTATTATTTCTTCAAATATTCTGTCTCTCTCTCTGTCTCCTCTCTGTGATTCCAATTACGTGTATGTTGGACTACTTGATATTGCTCCACAGGCCTCTTGGCATTGCTCATTTTTACAACTTTTTTATTCTTTATTTTTCAATTGAATAATTTCTGTAGTTCTATCTTCAAGTTCAGTGGGTAATTCTTCTGTTATCTACATTCTGCTGTTGAGACCACATGATGGTCTTTTATTTCAGTTATTGCAAACTCTTCTCAAGCTTTTGTCTACCTTTGCTCATTTTTCAGGGCTTGCAAATAGTTGCCTTTTAATAATTTTGCTAAGTTTTTGTCATTGCCTGTGGAAAGAATTGTCATCCTCTTCATACCTACATCACCAAAAATGTCTCCCTGCTTCTTCTTTTTTTTTTTTTTTTTTGAGGCAGAGTCTTGCCCGTGATGCCCAGGCTGGAGTGCAAAGGTGTGATCTTGGCTCACTGCAACCTCTGCTTCCTGGGTTCAAGCAATTCTCCTGCCTCAGCCTCCCGAGTAGCTGGGACTACAGGCGCTTGCCACCACACCTGGCTAATTTTTGTATTTTTAGTAGAGACGGGGTTTCATTGGCCAGGCTGGTCTCAAACTCCTAATCTCAAGTGATCTGCCCACTCACCCTCCCAAAGTGCCGCAATTACAGGTGTTAGCCACCGCGTTCAGCCTCCCTCTCTGTATAGTCATTGTTTACATTGTTATTTCCTGAATCCCTTGTATCCAGTAGCTTAACAATTGATTCTCTTGGGATATAATTGTATCATCTTCCAACTGTGATATTTTTACCATCTGCTATGGTTTGAATGTGTCCCCCACAGTTCATGTGTTGTAAACTTGATCCCTAATGTGGCAGTGCTGGGCAGTGGGACTAATGGGAAGTGTTTGGGTCATGGGGCACTGCCCCTTTTGAATGAATTAATGTTGTTGTCACAGGAGTGGGTTCATTATTGTGGGTTGGGTTGCTTACAAAAGGAGGATGAGTTCAACCTTTTCTTGCCCTCTCTCTTGCCCTCTCTCTTGCCCTCTCTTTGCCCTTTTGCCATGGGATGACACAGCAAGAAGGCCCCCATCGATGCAGCTCCCTCAATCTTAGACTTTCCAGCCTCCAGAATCAGGAAAAATACATTTTTATTGTTTATAAACTACCTAATCTGTGGTATTCTGTTCTAACAGTACAAAAGGAACTACACATCATCCTTACAATGTTTATGTCTGATTTCTTTCTCTTGTCTGAATGCACTAAGATTTCCAGTGATAACAGTGGTAAGTGAGGGAATCCATGATTTACTCTGAAATCAGTTAGGATATCGCTAGTGTCTATCTAGAAATCCTGATGCTATTGTTTAAGCTAATATAGAAATATCCTTTATCATATTAAGAAAATATATTTATGTTTTATTATTTTTTAAATTAGAAATGCTGTTTATTTCAAAATCATTTTCAGTGTTCATTAAGATAATTATATGATAAATTAGTGTATTATATTAAAATATTTCTAATATTCAACCATCAATGCTGAAATAAATCCCAATCAGTTGTGTTATGTTACTCTTTTAATATGGTGCTAGATTTTTCTACTAGGTTCTCTTTTTTTATTATTATTATATTTTAAGTTTGGTGGTACATGTGCAGATCTTGTAGGATTTTTACATAGGTACACACATGCCATGGTGGTTTGTTGCCTCCAACCCCCCGACACCTACATTAGGTATTTCTCCTAATGTTATCCCTCCCCCCTCCCTACCCCCTGCTATCCTTTCCCTAGCTCCCCAACCCCAACAAACTCCAGTGTGTGATGCTCCCCTCCATGTGTTCTCATTGTTCAACACCCACTTATGAGTGAGAACATGTGGTGTTTGGTTTTCTGTTCTTGTGCCAGTTTGCTGAGAATGATGGTTTCCAGATTCAACCACGTCCCTGCAAAGGACATAAACTCATTCTTTTTTATGGCTGAATAGTATTTCATGGTGTATATGTGCCACATTTTCTTTATCCAGTCTATCATTGATGGGCATTTGGGTTGGTTCCAGGTCTTTGCTATTGTACACAGTGCCACAATGAACATACATGTGCATGTAACTTTATAATAGAAAGATTTATAATCCTTTGGGTATATACTCAGTAACAGGATTGCTGGGTCAAATGGTATTTCTATTTCTAGATCCTTGAGGAATTGCCACACTGTCTTTGACAATGGTTGCACTAATTTACCCTCCCATCAACAGTGTAAAAGTGTTCCTATTTCTCCACATCCTCTCCAGCATCTGTTGTCTCCATATTTTTTAATGATCACTGTTCTAACTGGCATGAGATGGTATCTCAATGTGGTTTTGATTTGCATTTCTCTAATGACCAGTGATGGTGAGCATTTTTTCATATGTTTGTTGGCCACATAAATTTTTTCTTTGGAAAAGTGCCTGTTCATATCCTTTGCCCACTTTTTGATGGGGTTGTTTGGTTTTTTTTCTTGTAAATCTGTTTTAGTTCTTTGTAAATTCTGGATATTAGCCTTTTGTCAGATGGGTAGCTTGGAAAAATTTTTTCCCATTCTGTTGGTTGCCGGTTCACTCTAATGATTGTTTCTTTTGCTGTGCAGAAACTCTTAAGTTTAATTAGATCCCATTTGTCAATTTTGGCTTTTGTTGCCATTGTTTTTGGTGTTTTAGTCATGAAGTCCTTGCCTATGCCTATGTCCTGAATGAATAGTATTGCCTAGGTTTTCTTCTAGGGTTTTTAAGGTATTAAGTCTTATGTTTAAATATTTAATCTATCTGGAGTTAATTTTTGTATAAGGTGTAAGGAAGGGGTCCAGTTTCAGCTTTCTGCACATGGTTAGTCAGTTTTCCCAACATCATTTATTAAACAGGAAATCCTTTCCCCATTGCTTGTTTTTGCCAGGTTTGTCAAAGATCAGATAGTTGTAGATGTGTGGCATTACTTCCGAGGCCTCTGTTCTGTTCCATTGGCCTATGTCTCTGTTTTGGTACCAGTACCATGCTGTTTTGATTACTGTAGCTTTATAGTATAGTTTGAAGTCAGGTAGCATGATGCCTCCAGCTGTATTCTTTTTACTTAGGATTGTCTTGGCTATGAGGGCTCTTTTTTGTTTCCATATGAAGTTTAAGGTGGTTTTTTCCAGTTCTGTGAAGAAGGTTAATGGTAGCTTGATGGGGATAGCATTGAATCTATAAATTACTTTGGACAGTGTGGCCATTTTCACGATATTGATTCTTTCTAACCATGAGCATGGAGTGTTTTTCCATCTGTTTGTGTCCTCTCTTATTTGCTTGAGCAATGGTTTGCAGTTCTCCTTGAAGAGGTTCTTCCTGACCTTCGTTACTTGTATTCCTAGGTATTTTATTCTCTTGTAGCAATTGTGAATGGGAGTTCGCTCATGATTTGGCTCTTTTTTTGTCTGTTATTGGTGTATAGGAATGCTTGTGATTTTTCCACATTGATTTTGTATCCTGAGACTTTGCTGAAGTTGCTTATCATCTTAAGGAGATTTTGGGCTGAGATGATGGCATCTTCTAAATATACAATTGTGTCATCTGCAAATAGAGACAATTTGACTTCCTCTTTTCCTAATTGAATACACTTTATTTCTTTCTCTTGCCTGATTGCTCTGGCTAGAACTTCCAATACTATGTTGAATAGGAATGTTGAGAGAGAACACCCTTGTCTCATGCCACCAGGTTCTTATTTTAAAATTTTAAAGTCAGTATTTATAAGTAAGATGTGTGTCTGACTTTTCTCTTTGTGCAATATTTTCAGCTTTTGGCATCATGTTGCCTAGTTTGCTTATTTTCCTCTTTCTCCTTTTATTCCTTTCTCCTTTTTGGAGTTAGTTAATGGTTTGTCTATTTTGTTGGTTTATTTAAATGGATCAACTTCTGGTTTTATGTATTATTAGTTTTAAAGTTTTTCTACTATCAAATTCATTTGCTTCTTTATTACTGCCCAGTCAAGAGACACTTTAGTTTCTATTTTTAATCCTTAGGTTGTTTTTTCTTTCCTTTTGTCTCTCTCACTCTCTCTCTCTTAAACATTTGAATACTTTCATCCTTTCTCTTGTTTAGATTTATATTATTATCAAAGTCGTGAATTTTTTTCTGGACTCTGCTTCAGTTCAATCCTGTAGACCCCTATATGTAGCATTCTCATTTTGTTGGTTTCTCAAAATTCTGCAATTATGGATTTTATTTCTTTTTTAATGGAGAATTATTTAAAAGGGTTTTAAAAATGTCTAGTTTGAAAAGTATTTTTAAATTTCTGGTTTTCCTACTGATTACTAGTTTATGGATATTGTGATCAGAAAATCACATTTCTCTTTTTTCCTATGTTTTGGGACTTACTGGATTTTTGTGTGTGTGCGTGTGGTCTAGTGGTTAGTTTTATTGCCATTTCATGAACATTTGAAGAAAGACTTATGTCTTCAGATTACAGAGTTTACAGAAATGTTCCGTATACTTACATTTATTTTTTTCTACATGATCTGCCGTGGGCTGAAAGAAGTGATTAAAGTCTGCTATGAGTAGTGTTATGTCTTCCTTATCTTCTTGTAATGCCTGTAATTTCAGCTTTCTGAATATTATTAGTACTTAGGTATTCATAAATGTTATCTAAATTGTGAATTTTTTTGATGTATCATAAATTGCTTTTTTTTGGTTCCTGTGAAATACATTACATCTGAATTTCATCACATCTCACATTGAGTTTGTGACCTTGATTTTTGTTTGTATTTTCCTGGAATATCTATGCTAATTCTTTTAAAACCTTCCTGAATCACACGTTTTAGGTGTGTCTTTTGTAGATAGCATGGAATTGAGATATGCTTTTTCATCTAATTTAACACTCTTAAAAAGTAAGTCAGCCCATTTATGCTGACTGATGTGGCAAATACGTTGCTTCTTAGGCTGATTGTATCATTTTATGTTCTATTTTTATAATTTTTTAGAGCCACTAAGTCATTTGTTTTTCTTATTTTGTACTTTCTGTGATGTTCTTATAAAATTCAGAAAAGTTTATGTTTCTGGTTTAGAAAATATCTTTATAATTATCACTTTATATAGTACCTTATTTCCTGGATTTCTTCATATGGTATCTACTAGTTCCCTTCTATGAGAAATTTTTCATTAATAATATTATCTGATCAGGTGTAGTAGCTCATGTCTGTAATCCCAGCACTTTGGGAGGTCAAGGCAGGAAGATCACTCAAGATCAGGAGTTTGAGATCAGCCTGGGCAACATAGCAAGAACCTGTTACTAAAAAAAAAAAAAAAAAAAATTTAGCTGAGTGTGATGGCATGCACTTATAGTCTTGGCTACATCTGCAGTGAGCTGTGATCATGCCACTGTACTCTAGCCTGGGCGACACGGCAAGACTCTGCTTCAAAAATAATATTAATAGTAGTATTATTGTTATCCACCAATCAACTTTTTAGTTACTAATATTCTCTCCCTTAGTGTTTACTTGTATACTGTTAATTATCTGCTGGAAATGAGACCTGTTTACATGACTTTACCAACTGTACCAGGCCAGAGTGCAATGGTGCAGTCTTGGCTCACTGCAACCTCTGCCTCCCGAGTTCAAGGGATTCTCCTGCCTCAGCCTCTGAGTAGTTGGGATTACAGGCACATGCCACTGCAACCAGCTAATTTTTGTATTTTTGGTAGAGATGGGTTTCACCACGTTGGTCAGACTGGTCTCAAACTCCTGACCTCAGGTGATCCACCTGCCGTGGCCTCCCAAAGTGCTGGGATTACAGGTGTGAGTCACTGTGCCCAGCCCCTCCATGCAATAGTTTAATTTAATGGTTATTAACTTCACATTTTTCATTTGTTGGTAGGTTCTGGTGCTCTGCTTCACACGGTTTAAATAGCATCTTTGTATTAAAACTGGGTGTCTTTTCCTTTTTCTTTTCTTAAACCTCACTCATAATTGAATACGCTGTATTGTCCTAGGCTAGGCACTTGGAGGACTGGGCATATACTAAGTGGTACAGTAATGTTCATTTCAGACGGACAAGATTTTGTAAACGAGCCTGCGAAGGAAACACGCCCAATACAGTCCTAGTTACGTGCACTCTCAGTAGAACAAACTCAGTGAATTTTCTCATAATTTCCTCTGAATAATCTTTTTTTGTCAAGTCAACAGAGCGTAGAGAAGGTGGCAATATTCGCTTCTACCTACAGTTACAAAATGGTGATAAAACTATGATTTCCATCTCTCTTTATCATCTCTGGTGACATCCTAGAGCTTCTATGCCCTCCTCCTGGCTACCCAGTCTCCTTAGATTTTACCTTTACTTGGCCCTTGCTAGTCATTTTCGGGGTCACAATGCTTAAATAGCTACACTATTTCCAGAAGACACATTCCTTTCTCTTTTTTTAGGGCAAAATGTTTCAGTTTTCCTCAGTGTGCAGCTGCCTTCATTTGCAATTCATCCACAGAAACACTTCCTCACTTCCACAATCTGTCAACATCAGCTAAACTTATAGAAGCTTTACCTTGTAATTGGGATTTGGTTTTCCTCTATGATGACAATTTGAAGCAGATGGCCTTAATTATCAACAATGGGGCGCTGAGCCCATCAATTAGTGTTCATCGATTCTAGCCTAGGATATTGTCAGTCTATCGATGTGTTACTGGAAGAAGATAGTTTATATCTTAATTCTATGAAAGAAATAAGATCACGGTAAACATGAGAAATGTAAATTTTAAAATATGAATATTCTTTCAATGGAGAAAATATTAATGAATAATGATATGGCAAAGCCTGCTGAAATACATCAGTCATCCACTTAAAGATGATTACCACCAGGCGGTGAAATGGAGCAAACCTCCAGCACACACACAGCATGGATGAATCCCAAAAACATCACACTCAGTGGAAGCCAGACACCAGGGAGTCCTTTCCGCCGGGCTCCTTGTGTGTAAAGCGCTGCAACCACAGCACTCACCTATGGAATGGGAACCAAAACCTGGGTTGCCAGGTGAGGAGGAGATACAGGAAAGGGGCGGGGGAAGGGAACTTTCTGAGGTGAGGGGAATGTTCTCTATGAAGCTGGTCACTACCCAGCTCTATACACTTTTTAAAGCTTATGAAACTATACTTTTAAGATTTGCGTGTTTTACTGTATGCAATTATACCACATTTTTTTTTGAAAGAAGATGATTTATTCATGACTTCAGTTCCCTTAAAGCTTTATCAGGGAGTTTCAAGTTAACTAGGAAGTGCTTTGGTAAGAACACAGTTTTCCTCTGAGAGACTTTTTATCTAGTGTGTCTTATCAGTGCTAACCCGTGGAGAGGTCATGGAAAATGTGTAAGTGTGGAGGTGCACAAGCCGGTTTCAGCCAGTTGTATGCACCTGGCTGGCATCACTGAACCTCCAGAGCGTGGTTTTTGAGCATGCGAGCCAAGAAACCCACAAGCCTGGCCAGGCTGCGGTGCGCCCAGAGCTGCTGTTCTGAGCCCTGGGAGTGTGTTAGCTCATCTGGTCCTCAGAACCTAAGAAATGGGTGCTGTTGTTATTCCCACCTTCCTGATGGGGAATGAGAGGCCCAGGACTTGATAGATTGCTCAAGGCCACAGCAGCGAGCAGGTGGCAGAGGCCACAGTGCTGCCCACCCATGCTTCTTGCACTTCCTGTACCTTGAGGGGTCCTCCCTCTGCCCAGCTTGCTAAATCCAATCTCATCTTTCATGGAGTTGTTAAAACATTTCTTCCCCAAGAAATTTAGTGGAAAATAAGTGCTTCATTCTCTGCATTTTCTTAACATTTACCTGTGTATACCTCTTTCTCTTCACATATTCATTCAATACACATCTATTAAGTGCCTCATGTATTCTAGACCTATGACCCCCAGGGTAGTTCCTGCCCTCAAGTAGCTCACAGTCTAGGGAGGTGACAGCTGAGCCAACAGGACATTCTCCAGTGGGATTCATGTGACATTGGAGCTTTGCACAAGATGCTGTGGATGCTCAGGAGGTCCCAGGCTATGGATATCTACAGGCTTCCTGGAGGTGGTATTGCTTTAGCTGAGTTCCAAGCTTAGCCAAGGCAACCAGTTGGGAGCAGAAGAGTTTTACTGGCAGAGGGTTTGCAACCCCCAAACAGGGAGCTTGGGAAACTGCAGCGAGTTCAGCCTAGTGAGGTTCAGAATGAGATCCTAAGCTGTGTAATCACTGCAAACCAGCACTGGCACCTGTGGCTGACACTGGGCCCAGCTGCCTGGGGTTTTATTTACACATTGAGCCACTTGGCTTCACTGACCTCATGGAGCCTTACTCAGGATGAAAATCTCCAGAAAGCAGGGAGCCAAGCCACCTGGTCCTCTTCTTGGCTGAAAACCACACAGGGAGGGGCTTGGGGACAATTCAGGGGTACAGGCTGACTTGGGATTTCTGGTCTGGGTGGTGAGGAGGGCCTGGCTGGATGTCTGTTGTTACTCAGTTCCCCCTGGAGTCTGTGTGCTCTGGTATTAATCCATCTTCTACTCCTTGGACTCAGAGTGCCTGGGGCTATCTACATCAAGGAATGCTGTGTTTGCAAAAACCAGTGGCTTCATCTCAGCTTCCCTCTCTACCAGCGCCTTTGGTTCCCTCCCCACCAGCGCCTTTGGTTCCCTCCCGGAGCCAGCTCCTCCCATCTTAGCTAGGATGGGGTTGGGGGCACCATAAGAACAATAGCCACTCTGTTCATTCTTCCCCAAGGCCTGAGCACCAGGGAGTTTCAGAACTGCGGGGCTCAGCGGGGAAATGGCAGCAATGGCGGGGGCGGTGGCAGCAGGGGCCACAGGAGGATTCATGCTTGTTTCAGAACACTAGGTCAAATCTGAGGGGATTTGATCTGGGAATCCATATCACAACATGTAATAGGGTGGACATTTGCTCCAGCTGATATCCTCTCACTCTCTCCAATGTTACTGCATTCTAACCAGGAGCCCCTGAATCCACGATCAGATGCCGTTTTCTCTAAGGATAGGTCACGTGAGATGACTTAACATTGGAATTGGATCCGGCATTAAGCTACACTGATTTTCAACCTGGTTCTGGGACACAGAGCTGTCTCAGTGTGTCTTCTGTTCTGAGAACATTGCGTGTATATTTTAGTTTCTTATTTTCATTTGAATGAGTAATGATAGATAAAAAACAAAAGCTTATATCTCTCACTTCTCAACCTCTTGCTCTCTGAACACCCTCTAAAGTCATGGGAAAAGTTGCAGACAAATAGAAACTTCCTCATTTTAGATTGGTAAATATGAAGAAGCAAGTTCTATATTTTGAAAGGCATAATTCATTCAGTAAATATTTTTTGAGCATCTATCAAGTGTTGTAGGAGCTGAGACTGTAAGAGGGAATAAAATGGACAAAGACCTTGTATTTGTGATGTTTACATTCCTGTGGGAGGGAAGAGGCAATGAACAAAGAAGTAAACAGATAGTAGGTCAAACGGTGATACATGGGATGGAAAATATAAATATCAACATATAGTGGGGTGTGTGTGTGTGTGTGTGTGTGTGTGTATGTATGTGTGTTGGGCCTGTGTTGCTATTTTACATTGGTTAATCAGAGTCCCCTTGCTTGGGTGACAATGGGGAAGTGGCCTGAAGGAAGCAAGAGGTGAGCCAGGCAGCTGTGCGGAGAGAATTCCAACAGGAGAACCCACGGTGCACAAGCTGTGAGACCAGAGATGAGCAGTTCAAGGGATTAAAAGCATCGAGATAGCTAGTTAAATGGTATAAATCAATGTGTTTGCTATGGACTAAATGTTTGTGTTCCCCCCTTGATGTATATGTTGAAACCTAACCCCTAATGTGACAGTATTAGGAGGGAGGGGTCTTTGGGAGGTGATTACATCATGAAAGTGGAACCCTCATGAATGAGATTAGTAAACTTACAAGGGGCTGAATAGAGAGGAATTCTTCTCTTCCACTGTATTAGTCTGTTCTCACACTGCTGTAAAGAACTGCTCCAGACTGGGTAATTTATAAAGGAAGGAGGTTGAATTGGCTTGCAGTTCTACAGGGCTGAGGAGACCTCAGGAAACTTACAATCATGGCAGAGGGGAAGCAAACATGTCCTTCTTTACATGAAGGCAGGAAGGAGAAGTGCCAAGCAAAGGGGGGAATAAAACCCTTACAAAACCATCAGATCTCATGAGAACTCACACACTATCCCGAGAACAGCATAAGGGTAACCATCCCTGTGATTGAATTACCTCCTACCAGATCCCTCCCACAACACATGGGGATTGTGGGAACTATAATTCAAGATGACATTTGGATGGAGACACAGCCAAACCATATCATCCACCATGTGAAGACATAGCTGGAAGGTGTCATTTTTGAACCAGGAAGTCAGCCCTCACCAGACACCAAATCTACTGGCACCTAAATCTTGGACTTCCCAGCTTCCAGAACTAGGAGAAATAAATTTCTGTTGTTTATAAGCCATTTAGTTTAAGGTATTTTGTTAAAGTAGTGTGAAGAAACTAAGATAGTACTTAATTTTATATTTCTATTATTTTGTCTTTCTTCAGGCCATAAGTGGTTTTTAACTAGATACATATCCTTCTGTGCTTCTGAAAATATGAAGAGAGTTACCTGTCAAGATGTGAGGGTGGCCGAGACCAGAGTCACATCCTGACACAACTCTTGTCCTGGTGTGCTAGAGTACTCGGAAAGAATCTACTGGTCTTGATTCACTGGCGGGGGCAGTCAGTGCCCCCATTAGTGCCCAGATCAGAAACATACATACAAAAAACAAAAATAAGATGTGAGGGTGGATTTCTCACGTGTGATTTGCCAACTTCCGGAAGGGAGCTCATGACACGCCCACAGGGAACAGCAGGAAAGCCTCTTCCATTCTCATGCTTTGAGTGAGGGTCTCAGGTGATTGTATAAGCGCTCTGGGGAAAGCTTTTGAGAGCTTTCTCCTGTCACGGTGGCCAAGGAACGTTCAGCATCCATGAAGTGGAACTGCAACTGCCGGTTTTAGACTGGGTGTTCATTTTTCAAAAGTTGAAGTCAACTGCTTGCTGACACTGGACTGCCTGGTGATGGGTGAACCTGGGATTTTTCTCACTGATGCTGTAGCTATATTCTTTATATCCGCTCAAACCTCTTATGCAAAAATACCTGCATCCTTTCAGCTGCATGTGATGTAAAACTACACCCTTGCATTACACATTCTGGACAGGTGGTTTAATATTTATGAAGAATTTAAGCAACTTCAGCATCAGCAAATAAAAGAGAAAAACAGAAAGACACATGCACACTCACATATGTGATCAGTCCATGAGGAGAACAGGCCTCTTCCAGAGGGAGAGGTTCCCAACATTTACAGTTAAAGTGGGTTCCAAAAGAAACGATGCTCAGACCTGGAGTGCATGCTGCTAAATGGTTTACACAATTGATGTGGAACAGCAAAGTAGCCTGAGGGCATGATCTTTATAATGTTGTCTCCACAATTGAAAGATGATTTAAGTACAGCTCAAATGCCAAGAAAGATAGAACAAATCTTAAACTTGAAAAGTGAAGAAAGAGTCTAAGGAGGCTTCCATAGAAGACTGGCTAAAAAAGTGACGTTTAATTTCAAAAGGTGAGCCTAAAAGGAGGATTCTGCAGTTCTGCCAAATCTATGACATTCTATAAACTGGAAGCGACAGGCACACTCCTGAAGCATTTCATGTTTGCGAGTTGGCTTTTCTCTTTGGTGTTTCTATGACACCCTTCTTGCTCAGAGACTTTTCTTTGCATTCCAGCTGTAAGATCTTTTTCTCAGTCTCCACCACGATACCATGAGTTCCTTCAGAGCAGAAAACACATTGTTTTGTTTCTTCCGTGCCTGAAGCAGAGCCTAGCATATGGTTTATGCTAAATCGGTGCTTCTGGAGCAAATGAATGAAGGAACGGCCATTAGCAAAGAGCACAGAATGAGGGTCTGCCCTGTGACGCCTTGGTATCCTAGCAAGGCAAGCAAAAACCAAAGTACCGTTTCCGCAATGATTTTCAGTTAGATGCCTCTCATTGTGCCTGAGAACATGCACAGGCTGAAAGCAGAAGCCGTTCAAAAAGATTGAAACAAGCTGATGGACAAAGGTTCCAAATGGATTATCTGAAGGAATCTAGGAATTGAAAAGGTCAATGACGTCACTGAGCTGAGGTGAGGGTGCCAGGCCTGTGGACAGTCCTCCACAACCTTTCCTCCTCCTCTCGTTGTTAAAGAGCAAACAGTCCTGGGTGAATTGGGCTATTCTTAGCAGTGCAAAGATCTGCTGTTTTACACCGGAGAAGGAGCTGCTCTCTCAGAGGCTGCCTCTTCGGCGTGCCTGGCGACCGGCTGCTGCCACCTCCATGACACCAGGAGAACTCATTGAGTCGGGTGGATAACAGGGTTGCATGAAGCCACACAGAGAAAACCGAGGTGGGCTCAGGGGGACTACATGTTCCTCCACATCGACCTCCTGAGGCCACTTGTTCTTTCTCCCCAAGGTTCTTTGAATCTGCCTGATACACTTCCTCTGCCTGGCCTCAGCCACTGAGGGGGTTTAAAAAAAAAAAAAAAGGACATTATGTTGTAACGGAGCGAGCATGAAATCACCACTGAGACTAAGACTAGGCCAAATTACAGGGTCTTTATTGCTGGCTGCCACGGAGAACTCACGTCTCTCTAACTCGCAGCCCCGAAAGAAGGGTGTCAAGACCTTTTATGCCTGAAAACCACCTCCTGGGCAGGGGTGAGGGCGAGGGGCTTTGGACATTCCGAGGACCAGCAGACTTTGGACATTCCGATTGTTACTTAAGTGGTTCACAGAAGTCAAGATAAGCGTTAGTTTGCACATTGTCTGGGTAGGGTGGAAAATTACAGACCTTAATTACTTACTAGAAGCCTTAGTTTTCTTAAAATGGCATGGGGGCCAAAATGGTGTTGGTTTGGACTGCTTGTCTGTCGCATTAGGGTTACAGAGAGCAGTTTCAACGGAAAGCCGAGGTGTGGTTGAGGTATGCCATTTCCAGGACAATTACCATGTCTCAGTTAAGGTCCCAATTCCTGGATTACTCACAGTTTTGCTTGTTTCACTTTCAGCCACACAGTGGCCAAGATGATAGTCCTCACTTGAGCACAGTTTTCACCATGCTGCCAGCTCCTTGAGGGTGACAGTGGACATTAAGTCCATCTTAAGTCTCTGCCTTAATTTAGAGACATCCCTTAAACTGGTACTGCTACCTCTCCCAACTCCCCTGGAGGTCCCCATTCTCCCTCCTCCCCTCATGCACTCTCCTGTTTTCTTGTCCAAGTCTCTTCCCATCTTCGATGCCCTTCTCACCTCTAGTGAATGGCAGGAAGAAATCTACCATTCTTCAGCGACCTCTCAACCTTAGGAGCCACTTTCTTTATATCAAAATTCCAATTTACAAAGTAAGTAAAGACTGCTTTTTTATTATAATGGGGCTCCCTGCTTTGTAAAAGAATTTTCCACAGGATTCTTCAAGTTGTGTCTTTTGAAACCACATTTGAACCAAAATTTAATTTCCAGGAATTAGATGAACACATACTTTATCTTTCCCCTATATGTTGATGCCCTTCTGGGCAATTCTTTTTTCTAAACTCTCCGGGAGGCTAGCATCTTGCCTCATACATAGCTACTAGATAAATAGCTGCTGAATGAATGAATGAACAAGAGTCAAAATGAGGAATAACAGTTCGTTACCATTTCTTCAATAAAAACACCTGTATGCACAACTGGCCACAATGAATGCTTTAGGGAAAAATCTAACACTTAAGGGCCTACTAAGGAGAGAATTTACTAGGAAACCTCAATTTTGACATCATTTCTACATGGTAGATTGAGGATGGGCTTCGTGTGCACCAGCACAGCATGACGGGCTTCTGTGTTAGGGTGACAAGGTTCAACGTTGATGGTTAATAACAGTCCAATGTTGTCAGTTTTGTTTACGTGTGCATTTCTCTGGGGTTCACAATAAAAATGAAATGAAGTAACTTTAATTAGGGTCCCAAGATGAAATGCTTGTTTGATGCTTAGAAGGATTTAGCGCAGTAGATAGGAGTGAATCCTTCCTATCTCTCAATTTGCTTTCATTTAATTCACGGACAAATAAGGCACTAGAGCAATTCAAGGGTATAAAATTATATTAGAAAACTTGGGGAGATTTTGAAGTATGTATTTTTGTCTGTACAGCTTAGAATTAAGAACTTCGCAAATAATTAGCCTAATATTTTGGGGGTGTATTCGCTTGGGATTCAGGATGGGAGCACAATGTGTTTCTATGTATTTCAAAGACAGAAGAAATTTTTAACCAAACTGGTTAACCATAAATGAACACAGAAGCTGAGAAATGAGTTGGCTAGGGTGGTGTTGAGCTAAATCTTATGGATAGCAATATCTAATCAAGTGGAGCATCCACTGGATTCTTGAATCTCCAGACCAGTGAACACAGATTTTACTAGATGTGCTGTGTGTTGGTAAGGGGCACCATCTGTGTTCCACCAGCCTATGTGAGCTATTTACTTGAGAAGTAGCTGACACCTTTATGTGTGACTGAATGCTCAGTCCCCTTTTCTGGAGACCCAGGCACTCCTGATTCGTGGGGCCACCAGTCTCCCCCACCCTCACCTCTTCTTCTGCATCAGGCTCTTCCTAACTCTGTGTGTGAAGATCCAGGTCAAATTGAGAAGTGCTACCAAAATGCCATCTCAGACAAATTTGTGGCTAATGTCGGAAATGTTTCTCAGTGTACTCTCTAAGTCGGTCCTGAGCAGAGATGGGAGAAACAGGACCCGGGAAACACACAAGAAAGTCACACACAGGGATGGGCAGAAGAAGCGGAGAGGCTGGTCAGCAAGTCAGCTGCCAAGCACAGACTACACTCACAGGGTGGAGTGCTGAATGACACGAAACCAGATGGCATCTAGACACTTGTTTAACCCTACTTCTCAAATAATTTTACTAACTCTTCAGAAGTGATTAGAACACTAATGTCGCCGTACCCTGGACTTTGAGGTCTTTGACTTTTGCATAAGTAGAGATTAACACCAGGCAAAATGGGAATTTTTCTCAGGCAAGAGTTAGGCTTGTGACTGAAGCAGCACAGGGGGCTGTACACAGAAACTGGCCCCTGGTGCCAGCTCGCCAAGGGGCTTTGCACTTGTCATTTTAAGAAAGTTGAGGGGGAAAAAGGGAGTGGCACCCAAATATGTTTAGGTGGGGTTTCCTCTGCACCTGTGCAGTGGGGTTTCACACCCTAACATGTGTTCCATGTACAGAAAATGGCAGATACACCCTCCTTCAGGTGGAGATTTTAGTATTACCACGAAATTATAATGAGGCAAAAGTCGCTGAAAGGTCAGCACCGGAATCTATCTTGTGGCAAACTGGATCTGATCTGGTCAGGTGCTTATTAGGAATGTCAGAGCCCTACTTCCACAACCTTGGCAGATATTTCTCAGGGAGATAAATGGTAAGATTTTTCCTTTTATGCTTAGGAATTCAGCCCAGTCAGCCGGGTTTCTACTCCATGACTTGGGTCAGCTTGTTAAAGGAGGAAGAAAGATGCCTGGATGTGTGAAGCCTCGGGGGAGCCTGATAACTGTGTCTCCTGTCTGCCAGGACTGAGAGTTTTCCCTATACTGTCTCACTAAAGGAAAACAGAACCACACACCACCAATATGGAGTTAAAAAAATTTTTTTTGAGGCGGAGTCTCGCTCTGTCACCCAGGCTGGAGTGTAACGATGTGATTTCTGCTCACTGCAACCTCCACCTCCTGGGTTCAAGTGATTCTTCTGCCTCAGCCTCTTGAGTAGCTGGGATTATAGGTGTGTACCACCACACCCAGCTAATATTTTGTATTTTTAGTAGAGACAAGGCTTCACCATGTTGGCCAGGCTGGTCTCAAACTCCTGACCTCGTGATCCACCCACCTCGGTTTCCCAAAGTGCTGGGATTACAGGTGTGAGCCACTGCACTTGGCCTAAAATTTTTTTAATTGGGAGTCCATTAGGCTATGGCAGCTCTAGTCCTTTAAGTTCCTATGGAAGCAAACCCAAGCCCAACATAAACAGTAAAATGAATCTAGAGGCTTATCCAATCAGAAGCCACCAACTCACCTCACATTTCCACTCTAACCAATGAAATACATTCTTTGTCTTCCTTCTGCATCCGCTATAAAAGTTGGCTGCATGTGCTGCTGCAGTGGAGCTGTCAGAACCTCCTCTGGTCTAGAGTGCTGCCTGATTCATGCCTCATGCTTTACTCTAAGTCTGTTAAACTTACTTTGCTTAAAGTTTTTCTTTTAACAATAAATTACTTTTTCCTTCTATCATAGTAAACTAAGCATGGTAAATGTCTAACAAGTACACAAAACAAACATATACACTGTAAAAAACAATTGTAATTGTTTGCAACCCCAGAAACTTCAAGCCCTCCCTGCCTCATCACACCACCATCCTTCTCCCTTAAACACAGTATATTTTTTCATGAAATATACCATGTCTTTTCATTTTAAAGGTGCTAAATATTAATTTTTACATGATTTGTGTATATCACTTTCAGAGTTAGCACTAAAAGTTTCTTGATGTAAACTGATATATATGAATTTACATAGATGTAAATATAGGAATGCCTGCCCATTTTTTCTATTTTCATTTTCCCTCTGTCTTATTTGCTTCATCTGCCTATTTCCAATTCTTTTCTTTTGCTATTGGATTTTATGTATTTATGTATGCCATCTAAAATTCTTTCTGGACCAAACTATGATATAAATAAAACAATAAGCATAAGGATATGCTGACAACTAGCATTAGCATTTCCAAAAACTTCAAGTAAAAATGGATTCCAATATGTGTAGCAGAAGATAACACATTTTAAGCAACATCTCCCCATAAAATTTGGTATGGATCCTTAGAGAAGTGAACCACAGGTGTGGCATCCAACCTAGAAAAGAAGGCAGCAAATTAAATTCTTCCCCCATCTAAGGGGAACCTTAAAAGGGTTTGTTTTTAGGTCTGCACATATTATTTAAGCACATTTTTTTATTCTGGGCACTTTCATCCTGCAAACTGTTCTTTTTCCCTTCTTTTCATTGCCCTGCCATTGCTTTTTTCCTATTCCCCTATGCATCTGATGTCCAGCTATTGTTATGCATTTTAAAGCGTTTTTCAGTATTGAGGGATTGCTCTAAAAACTGCCTTTGAAATCTTAGAATAGTTTGATGATTGCTTCTTCTGGATTCTTACTCAGAAAGACCTGCTTCTAGGCATTGGAACCTGACAATGTCTGGTATAAAGACATCTGCTTGTCTTCCATGTTCTTGCATCTGGGAAGTAGGCAACAGGGTGGGGTACTGTGAGGGATGCAGCCTTCAAGGGACGTCCTGCTGAGAGACTGGCCGGGGCCCTCCAGGAAGCAGTTTGCCAGGGAGGACCTAGGGTAGTCTCTACCCCCTGCTGCCCAGGGGCAGCCCTGGCTGGGATCCCCAGCCCAGCATAACCAGGAGGCTGTTGGCAGGGAGGCAGGTGGCTCTGTCAGCTCTTCTCATCTCTGTCATGTGGCTCTGGAGTCATTTGGAGACACATTCTTGTAGCTAGAAGACATATATACATACTTCCCTCTTATTTTTGTATAAAACAAGAATAGTGTGCTTACTATTCTGTTATTAAAGAACCTGCAAACAATGAGAATTCACAGTGGTTTGTTCCTGTTAATAAAAAAGGCCAGGGCTGTAAGAAATACCCCCGTGTTGCAAAAGAGGCATTTAAATCCTAGTCCCTGTAACACAGTGGTTTATGCCTACAGTTCTAAAACTTTGGGATGCCACAGTGGGAGGATCGAATGAGGCCAGGAGTTCAAGACCAGCTGGGCAGTACGGTGAGATTCCATCTCTACAAAAAAATTTTTTTAATTAGCTAGGTGCAGTGGTGCACGCCTGTAGTCCCAGCTACTCAAGAGGCTGAGGCTGCAGTGAGCCATGATCATGCCACTGCACTTCAGCCTGAGTGACAGAATGAGATCGTATCTCTAAAACATCAATAGTAAATAATATTTAAAAAAAGAAAAACCCTATCCCACTGTGAAACATGCTGTATGTTGGTGGCAAGGAAATTGATCTCCTGGATCCTTTTTGGATCTGCAGATACTCTAGTGGTAGCTACAACAGTAAGCTGATGTACATAGAGAGCCAGCAGATGCCTCTGCAGACCTTAGCCCTCCCTTGCACCCTACCTCCCTTTGCAAGGAAAGAATTATGAGCGGGTAGTAAGCGTTAGAAAGTAAAGTTAGTGCTCATAGGCCCAGCACAGTGGCTCACGTCTGTAACCCAACACTTTCAGAGGCCGAGGCAGGAAGATTGCTTGAGCTCAGGAGTTCCAGACCAGCCTGGCCAACATGGTAAAGCCCCTATCTTTACTAAAATACAAAAAAATTAGCTGGGCTTCGTGGCATGTGCCTGTAATCCCAGCTACTTTGGGAGGCTGAGGCATGAGAATCACTTGAACCTGAGAGGCGGAGGTTGCAGTGAGCTGAGATTGCATCACCACTGAACTCCACCCTGGGAGACATCCCCCTGCCCTCCAAAAAAGAAAGAAAGAAAGCAAAGTTAGTGCTCATAATCCAGCAACTACCACTTTGAAAGGACACTGCCACAGTGCTCTCCAAAGCACCCCGGGACTTGGGTGGGAAATGATTGTAACAGCTAGCCCTGCAATTCTGACGTTCTCTCATTTAGCATTCCCAGCAACCTTGGAGGTGGGGATGATCACCCATGTTACAGCTGGGGAGCCCAGATGCAGAGAAGAAGCACCTTGCCCAGAGAATGCATCTGGAGCCCAGGCTGACATCAGCACCCACACACTGACCATTCAGCCACATTGTGGAACCCTCTGAGCTTCTGTGAACACAACCCATGCTGCAACTTTCCCTGCCTACTCTAAAAAGGGAGACTCTAAAAATCTTCCTCCCACTCTTCCCCTCCAGTCCCCAAAGTCCACTGTATCATTCTTATGCCTTTGTGTGCATATATATATACATATGCCGCAGTTTCTTTTTTTCTTTTCTTTACTTTTTTTTTTTTGAGACAGAATCTCATCCTGTCACCCAGGCTGGAGTGCAATGGTGTGATCTCAGCTCACTGCAACCTCTGCCTCCCAGGTGCAAGTGATTCTCCTGCCTCAGCCTCCTGAGTAGCTGGGATTACAAGCGTGCACCTCCGTGCTTGTATCTTTAGTAGAGACGGGGTTTCACTATGTTGGGCAGGCTGGTCTCAAAGTCCTGACCTCATGATCCACCCACCTCAGCCTCCCAAAGTGCTGGGATTACAGGCATGAGCCACCGTGCCCAGCCACCACAGTTTCTTTATCCACTCGATTGATGGGCATTTGGATTGGTTCGATGATTTTGCAATTGTGAATTGCGCTGCTGTAAACGTGTGTGCAAGTATCTTTTCAAATAATAGCTTCTTTTCCCCTGGATAGATACCCAGTAGTGGGATGTCTGGATCAAATGGTAGTTCTACTTTTAGTTCTTTAAGGGATCTCCACACTGTTTCCCCATCAGCAGTGTAGACGTGTTTCCTGATCACCGCACCCATGCCAACATCTATTGTTTTCTGGTTTTTTGATTATGGCCATTCTTGCAGGAGTTGAAGTGGTATCGCATTGTGGTTTTGATTTGCATTTCCCTGATCATTAGGGATGTTGAGCCTTATTTCACATGTTTGTTGGCCATTTGTATATCTTCTTTTGATACTTGCCTTTTCATGTCTTTAGCCCACTTTTTATGGTACTATTTGTTTTTTCTTACTGATTTGTTTGAGTTTGTTGTAGATTCTGGATATTAGTCTTTTGTCAGATGTATAGATTGTGTAGATTTTCTTCCACTCTGTGGGTTGTCTGTTTACTCTGCTGATTGTTCCTTTTGCCATGCAAAAGCTCTTTAGTTTAATTAGGCCCCAGCTTTTTCTCTTGGTTTTTATTGCATTTGCTTTTCGGTTTTTGGTAATTGAATCCTTGCCTGAGCCAATGTCTAGAAGGGTTTTTCTGATGTTATCTTCTAGACTTTTTATAATTTCAGGTCTTAGGTTTAAGTCCTTAATCTATCTTGTGTTGATTTTTGTATAAGGTGAGAGGTGAGGATTCAGTTTCATTCTCCTACATTGCCAATTATCCCAGCACCATTTGCTGAAAGGGTGTCCTTCCCCAACTTTATGCTGTTGTTTGCTTTGCCAAAGATCAGTCAGCTGTGAGCATCTGGGCTTATGTCTGGGTCCTCTATTCTGTTCCATTGGTCTGTATGCCTATTTTTGTACCAGTATCACATTGTTTTGGTGACTATGGCCTTACAGTATAGTTTGAAATCAGGTAGTATGATGCCTCCAGATTTGTTCTTTTTGCTTAGTCTTGCTTTGGCTATGCAAGCTCTTTTTTGATTCCATATGAATTTTAGAATTGTTTTTTCTAATTCTGTTAAGGATAATGATGGTATTTTATTGGGGATTATATTGAATTTGTAGATGCTGTTGGCAGTATGGTCATTTTCACAATATTGGTTCTACCCATCCGTGAGCATGGGATGTGTTTCCATTTGTTTGTGTCCTCTATGATTTCTTTCAGCAGTGTTTTGTAGTTTTCCTTGTTGAGTTCTTTCAACTCCTTTGTTAGGTATATTCCTAAATATTTTATTTTTTCTTGCAGCTATTGTAACAGGGATTGAGTTCTTGATTTGATTCTCCACTTGGTTGCTGTTGGTGTATAAAAGAGCTACTCATTTGTGTACATTAATCTTATGTCTGGAAACTTTGCTGAATTCTTTTATTAGTTCTAGGAGCTTTCTGGGGGAGTCTTTAGGGTTTTCAAGGTAAATGATCTTATCACCTGCAAACAGGGACAGTTTGACTTCCTCTTTACCAATGTGGATGCCCTTTATTTCTTTCTCTTGTCTGATTGCTCTGGCTAGGACTTCCAGTACTATGTTGAAGAGGGGTGTTGAGAGTGGGCATCCTTGTCTTGTTCCAGTTCTCAGAGGGAATGCTTTCAACTTTTCCCCATTCAGTATGATGTTGGCTGTGGGTTTGTCATAGAAGGCTCTTATTACATTAAAATATGTCCCTTGTATGCCGATTTTGCTGGATACAAGATTCTTGGCTGATAATCATTTTGTTTGAGGAGGCTGGAGATAGGGTCCCAATCCCTTCTAGCCTGTAGGGTTTCTGCTGAGAAATCTGCTGTTAATCGGATAGGTTTTCCTTGGAGGTTACCTGGTGCTTCTGTCTCATAGCTCTTAAGATTCTTTCCTTTGTGTTAACTTTGGATAACCTGATGATAATGTGCCTATGTGATGATCTTTTTGCAATGAATTTCCCAGGTATTTTTTATGCTTCTTGTGTTTAGATGTCTCAGTTTCTAGCAAGGCTGGGGAAGTTTTCCTTGGTTATTTCCCCAAGTATGTTTTCCAAGCTTTTAGAACTTTCTTCTCCCTCAGGAACACTAATTATTCTTGGTTTGGTTGTTTAACATAATCCCAGGCTTCTTGGAGGCTTTGTTCATATTTTCTTATTCTTTTTTCTTTGTCTTTGTTTGATTGGGTTAACTTGAAGACCTTGTCTTGGAGCTCTGAATTTCTTTCTTCTACTTGTTCAATTCTATTGCTGAGACTTTCCAGAGCATTTCACATTTCTAAAAGTGTGTCCAAAGTTTCCTGAATTTTTTATTGTTTTTCTTTATGCTGTCTATTTCCTTGAGTATTTCTCCCTTCATTTCTTAGATTGCTTTTTGGATTTCCTTGCATTGGGCTTTGCCTCTCTCTGGTAACTCCCTGATTAGCTTAATAACTAACCTCCTGAATTCTTTTTAAGGTAAATTAGGATTTCTTCTTGGTTTGACTCCATTGCTGGTAAACTAGTGTGATTTTTGGCGGGTGTTAAAGAAGCTTGTTTTGTCCTATTATCAGGGTTGGTTTTCTGGTTCCTTCTCATTTGGATAGGTTCTGTCAGAGGGAAGGCCTAGGGCTAAAGGCTGTTGTACAGATTGTTCCCTTGATTTAGTACTCTCCCCCTTTTCCTATGGATGTGGCTTTCTGTGAGCCAAACTGCTGTAATTGTTGTCACTTTTCTGGGTGTAGCCACCCAGCAAGTCTACCAGGCTCTGCACTGATACGGGGGTTTGTCTGCCCAGAGTACTGTGATGTGAATCATCTATGGGTCTCTGAGCCATGGACACCTCCACCAGTTCTGGTGCGGATGGGTAGGGTGGGGAGGGAGGTGGCTGCAATGGACTCTGTGAGGACCCTTAGCTTTGGTGATTTAATGCTCTGTTTTTGTGCTGGTTGGCCTCCTGCCGGGAGGTGGCACTTTCCAGAAAGCATCAGCTGTGGTAGCACAGAGATGAACTGATGGTGGGTAGGGCCCTAGAGCATCCAAGATTATATGCCCTTTATCTTCAGTTACCAGGGTGGGTAGGGAAGAACCATCAGATGGGAGCAGGGCTAGGTGTGTGTAAGCTCAGACTCTCCATGGGTAGGTCTTGCTGCAGTTGTTGTGGGGGATGGGTCACTGGAGTTTTGTACCTAGGAGGATTATGGCTGCCTCTGCTGAATCACGCAGGTTGTCAGGGAAGTGGGAGAAAACTGGCAGCTACAGGCCTTGCCCAGCTCCCACAAAAACTGAAGTGATGGTCTCACTCCCACCATGCCACCTCCCTCAACAGCCCGAGTCTGTTTCCAGGCTGTGGATGAGGTGGGCTTGAAAACTTGCCCCAGGCTACCTGCCTCCCAGTTGTGAAAGAAAAGGGCTTGGTTCTTCCATTGCCTGTGGAGTCTGCACAGCAGATTTGTGCCCTACCCTGAGTTCTGGCCAGGAGGCTTCTTCCTGCATTCTGGCAAGAGGATTCTTGCTCCTTTCGAATTGTTACAAGGTTCAGCTAGAGATTTCCTTCTCCCTGTGGAGTTTTACCCCCGATCTTCTGTCTTCCCTTCCTATGGATCCCTGTGGTGCCAGGCAGGAATAGGCTGCGTGGGGACCCAGTGAGCTCCCAGGGACTTTCTGCTGCTTCCTCTACCCCTGTATTTCACTCGACTCTCTAAATTGACTCAGCTACAGGTAAGGTCAGAAATTTCTCCCACAAATGGACCTTTAGTTTCTCCAGTGGGGTGTGTGTTTGGGTGAGGAGGGTCTCCCTTTCTCACTTCTGCTGTTGGGACACTCACAGTATTTGGGGTGTCTCCCCAGTTCTGCAGGAGCAGTCTGCTTCCTTCAGAGGGTCCGTGGGTCCTCTCAGGATTACTGGTTTGTTCTTGCAGTTGACCTGGAGCTTAAATTCACAATGTGAGCCTCTGCATGCTGCTCTGTCTGGAGCTACCAGCCTGTCATTTTTCTTACACTGTTTCTTTTTATTTTCTGAAAGTGGGATTCCCGTAGCAACTTGACTATTTTATACATCAGAAAGATTGGGTTATTCAGGTTATTACATAATGGAGGGCTGCACTACATTGAAAGGCAAAGGACTAATCAATTATGGTGAAATTCAATAAATTAATGCAAAATTCAATGCAGCTAGCAAGGACTGCATATACATATTTTTAACTGCTTTCTTTATTGATGAGGAGCACATAGTTTCAATCATGGCTAAAATCCTTGGATAAAAAAATGTCCCCACCTAAGTCTAACACTATAATTAGGACCAAGGGGCTTAGTCAGGACTTCCTCAAAATTTCTTGTTCTGAATTTAGGCATTAAGAAATGGTGTGCGAGGCCGGGCGCGGTGGCTCACGCCTGTAATCCCAGCACTTTGGGAGGCCGAGGCGGGCGGATCACGAGGTCAAGAGAAGGAGACCATCCTGACCAACATGGTGAAACCCCCTCTCTACTAAAAATACAAAAAAGTTAGCTGGGCTTGGTGGTGCGCGCCTGTAGTCCCAGCTACTCGGGAGGCTGAGGCAGGAGAATTGCTTGAACCCAGGAGGCGGAGGTTGCAGTGAGCCGAGATCATGCCACTGCACTCCAGCCTGGCGCCTGGTGATGGAGTGAGACTCTGTCTCAAAAAAAAAAAAAGAAAAGAAATGGTGTGTGTCATATGTTCACTGCAGCACTATTCACAATAACAAAGACATAGAACCACCCTATATGTCCATCGACAGTAGACTGGATAAAGAAAATGTGGTACATATGTACTTTGGAATACTATGCAGCTGTAACAAGGAAGGTGATCGTGTCCTTTGCAGGGACATAGAGCTGGAGGCCATTATCCTTAGCAAAATAAGCACAGGAAGAGAAAACCAGATACTGAATGTTCTCACTTATAAGTGGGAGCTAAGTATGAGAACACATGGACACATAGAGGGAAATGAGACACACTGGGACCTACTGGATGGTGGAGGGTGGGAGGAGGGAGAGCATCAGGAAAAATGGCTCTTGGGTGCTAGGCTTAGTACCTGAGTGATGATATAATATGCACAACAAAACCCTGTAACACGAATTTACCTATATAACAAACGTGCACATGTACTCCTGAATCTAAAAGAAAAAAGAAATAAGTGTGAGAGTGAGTGTGTGTGTGTGTGTGTGTGTGTGTGTGTCCTCATGCGCGCTTGCTGTCTGAGAGTGGGGGAAGAAATTGTGAACATGAATCCTATGTTTGCTTATTTGTCTGTGTCACCACTCTGCCTCCCACCCTATTCTCCTAGTGATTCCTCCCAAACCATGTCTGCCCAAGTCTTTTCCTCTGACCCTCGAGCCTGGAGGATTCAAAGAAGATGGGAAGCAACCCCGCCTTCTTATGAATGTGCAGCAGCAAGGGACCGGGAGAAGCAGGAGAGGAAAGCCCCGCAAGAACTTCACCCAGGTCCACCCGCCCGGCTCAGCTTGGCCCCTCCCGTCCTCCCCACGTCCTTTCAAGGGCAGCAGACAATAGCACAGCCCCAGCCCTGGAAGCAGAGCTGGCTGCCGAGGGTGACGCGGAACTGCTGATCTCTAGGGAAACGCGGCATCCGGACAGCCCTCCAGAGCGGGTCTGAGCTCTGCGGGGCCAGGAGCCGGAGACGGATTCGCAGCGGTCCCAGGCCCAGAGGCTGGGAGGCCCTGCCCTGGCCGAGCAAAAGAGGAGGGCGCAGGGCACGGGGGCGGCACGCACCCGGGACAGTTTCCCGTCGGCTTCTTCTGACCTTCCTCCCACTTCCAGCTCGGAGCGGGATGCTGGGATCCCTTCAAGGACCCTCTGCAGACGTGGGAGGGATGCTGAGACAGGCAAGTGGGATTTCTCTAGCTGTTGTCACCCCGCCGCACTTTTGAAGTAGAGCCAAGCAGAATTTGGCCGAAATCCTGTGATCGTGGAATTTTTTTTTCCTGAAACGCTGGTGAGAGTTAATGAGACTCAGCGTCTCTAGAGCGGTCAGCGCGGTGAGGTTTGAAAAGTTGCTGCGGCCCCGACAGCTTCGGGGGGCGATGCGCTGAGTCTCCAGGGCTCCTCGTCCCGTGAGCCAGCGGGTCTCTCTCAGCGTCAGCTCACAGCATCTGCCCTTGGGTAGGGAATCAGGCTTCTGGGCTATCATCTGCTTACTGCTGTCATCCTCTGCTTTGGAAAATATTTGAATTGTGATCTGATAGAAGACACGAAAAAGTGAGAATACTACTAGATTCCAAAGTAAAAAAAAAAAAAAAAAAAAAAGTTTCTCCTGATGGAAATTTCTTAATTATTACCATTAAAAACACACAGACACAGAACCAGGTTTGGATCCATGATAAAGAATTGGTCCTCAGTCTTTCAAACATCGGCCAAAAAAATTTGCCAAAGAAAAACGCATGCATCAGGTAGCAGGCACAGTATTTAAAAACTCAGACAGTTTTACTGTTGGATCTCAAAATACGTTCGAAGGGCATGACTTTCGTACAGGATGAGAGGGAATCAACTTCATTCTATTTTGATGGGTATTTTCTTACATGTAGATATGCCAGATAATTTTGTCTTATTATCTCAAAGATTACTTGTTTCAGCAATACACTGTGGGGGAAAATGGCAAGTGGTTTGAATGATCTTTTCCAGAGCAGTTTTTGGTAGCTACAGTAGTACTTCCATTTTGCAAATTATCTATGTTAGTCATTCACTTATATAATCATTCATCAAACATTTATTGAGGCTCTACTATGTGCTGTGTACAGTGCCAGACTTGGGAGAAGAGGGATAAGTGGTGAGAGGGACATACAAAACTGAATTAGAAAAATACACAGTTTAGGGAGCTGGAAATGCTAGGAAGTAGTTGTAAATCACTATGATACAGTCTCATCCTGAGTTGTCACCAGGACACCCCCTGCTACTGGCGGGGAGAGGTGCACTGACCACAGCTGAGCTTTGGGCTTCAACTGCGTTGTGGACTTTGCTCTTTCTTTCTCTCTCTCTCTTTTTTTTTTTTCTTTTTTTTTAAGACAGAGTCTCGCTCTGTCACCAGGCTGGAGTGCAGTGGAACAATCTCAGCTCACTGCAACCTCCACCTCCCAGGTTCAGACGATTCTTCTGCCTCAACCTCCCGAGTAGCTGGGACTTACAGGTGCACACCATCACGCCTGGCTAATTTTTGTTTTTAGTAGAGATGGGGGTTTCACCATGTTGGCCAGCATGGTCTCGATCTCTTGACCTCGTGATCCACCCACCTTGGCCTCCCAAAGTGCTGAGATTACAGGTGTGAGCCACCCTGCCCAGCCGGCCTTTGCTGTTTCAAGGCAGTCATTATTGGATCCATTTACAATGGGAGGAGGCCAGCGCTCAAAGTGCAGTAATATGCCGTATGTCTCACGGCCAGTCAGGCTCCTAATCCAAAAGCCACGGCCATGACCTGTACTTCGGGACATTCCGCTGGCTGATCCCTACAGCCTCACTACCTGAAGGACTATATTTTGATCATTCTTAATGGTGAGTGCAAATTTCTAAATAATAATGCAATTTTACTTTTGGCTGAGATGTTTCTAAAGTCACATATTTCTAAAGTTAGATATCAATTGCATTTCTGAAGAATATGTGTTTTTCCTATAGGAATGTTCCTGTTGTCAATAACCTTTTTCCCCCCAGGATTTCTGAGAAGTTAATGAGAAAATTAAAATTTAGTTATTTATGATTTTAAGACATTTAGAGGCACTCATATTTTATAGGTTGCTACAGAATTAGATTTGTTTGCTGGGTGCGGTGGCTCATGCCTGTAATCCCAACACTTTGGGAGGCCTAGGTGGGCAGATCACCTGAGGTCAGGGTCAAGACCAGACTGACCAACATGGAGAAACCCCATCTCTACTAAAAATACAAAAATTATCTGGGCATAGTGGCAGGCACCTGTAATCCCAGCTACTCAAGAGGCTGAGGCAGGACAATTGCTTGAACCTGGGAGGTGGAGGTTGCAGTGAGCCGAGATTGCAACATTGCACTACAGCCTGGGCAACAAGAGCAAAACTCCATCTAAAAAAAAAAAAAAAAATAGATTTGTTTAAAGCAAAACACACTACTTATCATTGAAATTTTAATGAACTTTTTAAATGTTTTGTCAGATGTGTTAGTTTCTACTTGCAGTCACATTACAGGGGTGATAGGAGAAATTTCCATCTGGAAGGTTGTCCTAGAAAGTTCAGGTACACACCTGGCTGGTCCTGCACAGAGATTTAGCTATGTGTGCCCCACTGCAGCCCTGAAAACCTCTTTGAACTAATTTTATAAGTGATTTCACTGTTAACATTTTATATTTTTCAAATAGATTACAGAATTCCTGAAAGACAAGAACCAGGTCTTTTGCGTCTTTAGAATCCTCTTCCTAATACCAAATACAACATTCTTCATCAATGTTAACTGGAAGAAAAAAAATAACCTTCACCAGGCTGATGAAATCTATAGTAGAAATAATCTTTTAATATATACTATTCTGAGTCACAGAAGTTTTATTTGTTGGCTGATTTTTTTTTTCATGACAGCTATACTGTAAAATGCTAGAGGGTATCTACTTGAGAGGTAGATAAACTGAGCTATGGTGATGAATATATAAAGCATTTTCCACTGCATTATCTTATTGAACCTCACAACAACCATTCAGGAATTCAAATGCATTTCTTTATTTTTTGAGATGGAGTCTCACTCTGTTGTCCAGGCTGGGGTGCAGTAGCCTGATCTCGGCTCACCTCAACCTTTGCCTCCCGGGTTCAAGTGATTCTCCTGCCTCAACCTCTCAAGTAGCTGGGTTTACAGGCATCCTCCACCACTCCAGGCTAATTTTTGTATTTTCAGTAAAGACAGGGTTTCGCCATGTTGACCAGCCTGGTCTCAAACTCCTGGCCTCAGGTGATCTGCCTGCGTTGGCCTCCCAAAGTGCTGGAATTACAGGTGTGAGCCACCACACCCTGCCCCATTCAAGAATTCATATCACCATTTTAGAAATACAAAATGGAGGCTGCCAGAAGCTGAGTGAGTTGGTCAGGGTCACCCAGAAAGGAAGAAGTGCATCTCCTGACAGTGTGAAATGGTTTTTATTCTGCCATTGCAGATCAAGTGCACATGTGAGCTGGGTGTCTCACCAGCCCTCAGGTGCTGACTGCAAGATGCCTCCTCTCCCTCGCCTCCCCAAGGCTCTGCCTCTGTACTGGAAGAAGCTGAGCGAAACTCTTAAAAGACAAAGAGGCAGGGTAGGTGAAAGAAGGAGCTGGAGAGGGGCTCCCTGGAGCAAAAGGAAGTGAGGGAGGGAAAGAAGAGTCAAGTGAAGTTGATCCAAAACCAGCCACTATTCAAAAATGGGAGTGAGGGGATGAGAGGGAGGGTCTTTGTTCGGGCTGCCATCACAAAATTCCACAGCCGGGGGCTTGAGCAACAGACGTTGATTGTCTCCCGGTGCTGGAGGCTGGGAGTACAAGACCAATGAGTCCACAGGGATGGTTTCTCGGCTTGCAGACAGCCACCTTCTCACTGCATCCTCGCAGTCATCCCTCTGTCTGTATTGTCTGTGACCTAATCTCCTCTTATAAGGACACCAGTCATATTGGATTAGCGCTCACCTATATGACCTAATTGTACCTTAATTACCTCTATCATGACCCTGTCTCCAAATAAAGTCTGATTCTGAGCTCCTGTTAGAACTTCGCCATGTGTGAGTCCATAACAAAGAATAAAAAAGGTGACACTGGTGTATGACTTTGAAGACCTGTTGACCTGTTTCCATTGCTTTGTTATTCACATTAGTACTCTCTCATAGCACAAATAAATGGTTGAATTGTAACCATTTATTTTTACATGAGTATATTCTGTTGGTTGTTTAAAAAAATTCCAGAACCGAATTCTATTTTTAGCTTCCTTTGTACTTTATTTTCACTGTCACCTCTGAAGGGCCAGCTTCAAACCCTGTCAAGTTTTGAGGAGGGCAGATGAAGCTGATGACAACTCCAGTTCCAGCTAGGGGTGACCTGTCTGTCTGCATTTTTTGAGCTGTGGAGTGATCAGAGTCATATCTGCCACCTGTGCAGCACCACGGGCCCGATGAAAATGAAATGGCAGCGCTGCGCAGACGGCGAAGCATAGGTCTCACAAGCGCCCTGGCCACAAAGGTAAGTCAGGGCACCCTTCTTCCTGAATGGCATTATCCATGCTTATTTCCAACAAAACACATGTGAGTATCTCAGGCTGTTTGTGAAGGGCAGCCGGTAGAATTTGAAGGTTTTCTCTGAGGCACTGAGCAACTAACAAGGTTATAGTCGGAATGGGTGGAAAAGACTCAAATTGTTGAAATATGTGGTCATAAAATAACAGGGGCCAGAGCGAAGCCTGCAGGTCTGTGGTCAGTGCCTGGACCTTGGCTGGAAGACACAGTGCCTGCTTTGCAATAGGAATCAAGACTGTGTTTCAAGTCAGCCAGATGAGAAAGTTCTGGTGTCTTCTGCCACAGAAGTTTTGTTATTCACCAATCATCAGAGTTTCAAGGAACTTGACTTTGTGTCCATAACTTCCTTCAATACTTCATATTCTGCCTTCAAAAGGAGGGAGAGAAGTTGTCTACTGTATTCATTTAATATCTATCATTTGCTGAAAGAGGCGTTTGTTTGAAACAGAGTCTCTCTTTAATGCCCAGGCTGGAGTGCAATGGTGCAATTTCAGCTCACTACAACCTCTGCCTCTTGCCTCAGTCTACCGAGTCGTTGGTATTACAGGTGGCTGCCACCATGCCTGGCTAATTTTTTTGTATTTTTAGTAGAGACAGGGTTTCACCATGTTGACCAGCTGGTCTCAAACTCCTGGCCTCAAGTGATCTGCCCACCTTGGCTTCCCTAAGTGCTGGGATTATAGGCATGAGCCACTGTGCCCAGCCTACTGAAAGAGTTTTAAGAGGCCTCTTCTTGGCCCTTACCTGTAAGTTGAATAGCAACCGTGTGCATTCTTCTGGAAGCCTGTGTCTATCACAGCCCTGCAGCACCTGCCCTTCTCATGGTGAGTGGTGGAGTTGTGGTCTGTGTCCTCCTCGCATTTCCCCCAGTTATTCCCTCTTGAGGACCAACCTCTTTTCTTCTAAGCATGAGGCCCCGGACTAAATTCTGCAGTATCCTTGCTGAAGAGCAGGGCTCCAATACACCTGGTCAGTGGAGCTTTCCCAAGGAACATGGAAAGCATTCGGAATGCACCGCTTGGACAAGATCCAACAGCTCTCCTTGACAGGCGCTTCCAGAAACAGATTCTTGTGTGGAATAGCTACTGTTATCCCAGCCAAAAACTCAGAGCAGTGTGCAGGGGGATTAGTGCCAGCAGCTGGAGTTTGATAAGTCAGCTTTGAAAGTGAGTTTAAGTCCCTGAAAAGTAGAATGGTCTCTTTGTCCTTATTTGAGCCAGACATCTGTCTAAGTGGCCGGCTGTGCAAATCACATGGCACAAAGTTGGGAGGTGAGCTGGTCCCTTCAGTCGCTGCTTTTATAGCATCTTTTCATTTTTGAGATGGAGTCTTGCTCTGTCGCCCAGGCTGGATTGCAGTGGTGCAATCTTGGCTCACTGCAACCTCCGCCTCCCGGGTTCAAGCGATTCTCCTGCGTCAGCCTCCTGAGTAGCTGGGACTACAGGCACACACCACCATGCTGGGCTAATTTTTGTATTTTTAGTAGAGATGGGGTTTCGCCATGTTAGCCAGGCTGGTCTCGAACTCTTGACCTTGTGATCTGCCTGCCTCGGCCTCCCAAGTGCTAGGATTACAGACGTGAGCCACTGCACCCAGCCTATAGCATCTTTTAATCAAATGCTCACTTCAGATGCACTCCCCTGAAATTAAGGAACAGAACAAGCAAACACAAATGTATAAAGAGTGAGGAAAAATGATTGTTCTGGCTGTTGATAACTTCCTCAGCCATGGGCAGGCATGGCTATAGTGAAATGCCCTTCCCTCTTGTCTGCTGCTGAAGATGATAATGACACTGAGTAGCTTGGAAGTTCACGCCACTCAACAAGTATTGATTAGTTACTTCCTGTATACTCAGTGCTGACGGGGACACAAGATGTGTCACGACCTTTCTTCCTGAGTAGTTTATGATCCAGCTGAGGGTGAGCGGCCGTGCACACAGGGAAGCGTGGGAAAGGCTGTGTTGTGGCGCAGCCACCCAGGAATGCCTGCTGCGGGGGCTCAGCGGCCATAGGCCCAGATCCTCCCCTGCTGTGGCTTCTTTCCTCCTGCCTGTGTCCTGCATGTTCTCATCACAACCCCAATCCAGCTGAGCTCAGGGTCTTCCTCCAGTTGGTGAGGATGGCTCAAGAAACCCTAACTCTGGATGTGTCTGCACCAGGGTGAGTCTGGCTGTGGGGTTTCAAGCCTTATCTTCCTGGAGGAATTTCATCAGGGTCTGAAGGAAATAAAAGAGGGACTGTGCTGAGGAGAGGAAGAGAGGGCCGTTCTTAGTCTTTCTTCATTATTGATAGTAGTCATAAATCATTGGGAAATCCTAAAAGACTGCCTGAGTGCTCACTTCCAGGTCAGAAGGATATGCAGGCAACATTGGAATATTAGACTGTGTTGAGGGCAGCACCAGGGGAGAGGAGAAAAACACTGGTCACGACCCTAGATGGGGAGTGAAGACAGAACAGCCAGTGGTCCATAGGCTGAGACAGATGGGAGAAGAGACAAACGGGGACAGAGTATCCCCTGGATTTGCCCCAGTGCCCCGTTCCTCACCCTCAACCTCTGCTCTCCCCTTCACGATATCAGCAGTGATTTGGAGCTGGAGGAGTCAGTCCCCAGAAGGGAGTGCAGCTGTCTCTCACGCCATCGTTCCTGGCATTTCAAGTTGGAATGACAAATTCAGTTCCAGGGTGTTAGGTTTGCAGGTGTTTTTAGCATACCCAGATCTCACATGTACACATTAGGTGTTTGGGCTGGCCCAGGGACTTATTCATCATATATCCTGTTTCTAAGGAAAACACATGACAAATTCCAAACAAGTGAAATATATTTTTATTGCATGAAGCCTTTGTAACATGAAGGGCATCCAAGAATTTTATTTGGGTGGCGAGGCACAGAACAAAATGGGCCAGAGGAGCATCAGGGGACCTGGGTGCAAGTCTTGCACAAATTCTTATCAAGCCAAATTCCCAAATATTTCGTGTCTTATCAGCAGGAAGAGGGTTTTGATTAGTTTCTAAGGTCCTCTGTGTTCTTTCTAAAAGCCAGCCTAAAATGGAACGTGTCTTCTCCAAGAATCCAAATGCCTCTCAAGTATCAGCCCCTTTCATGCATGCATCCTCTGTGTTCCTCTGAGGCTGCAAGAATAATGGTATCTTCTCGTTTTCACGCACAAGGTTGGGAAGGTCTCTCTGAGAAAACTTTTAGAGGGGAGGATTTCTCAACTCTATTCTCTTTGGTTTGTTCCTTTGTGAAATAGCATTGTTTTCAGCTGCTCCTGGCTTCAATGTCTCAGCTGTAAGAACTTAGCCTTCCTTGAGTGAGTATCAGGGCCATTCAGCAGTCATTTGGCCACAGGAATATCAGTCACTTAAGGCTGTTTCTGCTGATGTATTCCATCTCAGACTCAAATGCCTGCAGTTTCCTTGGACTGGAAACATCAAGGGATCTCCTTGTGCCGTGAGTCCAGCGTATCCAGATTGAAGTTCTATCGCTGGTCATTTTACACTATGTGGAAAATCTTGGCAAGTTTCAAATTTTGATGTTTCAGGTTTGTATTTTAAATGAAGTAAGGGATTGAAAAGTATGCTGAGCCTGTTAGTAAAATGAAACGTTAACTAATTAACTTTTTTGAGACAGAGTCTCATTCTGTTGCCCAGGCTAGAGTGCAAAGTGTGATCTCGACTCACTGCAACCTCCACCTCCTGGGTTCAAGCAATTCTCCTGCCTCTGCCTCCCAAGTAGCTGGGATTATGGGTGCCCGCCACCATGCCTGGCAATTTTTTGTATTTTTAGTAGAGACAGGTTTTCGCCGTGTTTGGCCAGGTTGGTCTCGAATTCTTGACCTCAGGCAATCTGCCCGTCTCAGCCTCCCAAAGTGCTGGGATTACAGGTGTGAGCCACCATTCCCGGCCTAATTTATGATGAAAGTAGGTCTGTTAGTTTGTAGAATCTATCATCTTGGGGTCTTAATTAACAGACTTTCTTTCACTGCTTGTGTCTCTAGATAGCAAATGTGGCATTTTAGAAAATACTATCGTGTCTAGCTATTGGAATATGTATATTACCAGGAAATGAAGAGCCACAGTACTTGCAAAATACTCATATTTTTAGAGGGACAAAAGATAGCTTGAATAATATGAAAATCAACAGTTCCCCTGATGGTGGAAATATGTTCTTTGGAGAAAAGTTTAAGCATTTTTAAAATTAAGTATTATGTTTATCACAGTTAGCTCTGAGAATCTGCCTAAACCATTTTTCCAACTGTGTTTATGTCTAGCCAACTTAGCCACCGAATTAAGGGTTTTTTTTTTCTCTAGAAGACCTGATTTGGCCAGTAAGAATTTGATTATGCAATTATATGTTGACATATTAGAAGGTAAAGCCCTGGATTTGAAAAGCTCTGTTTTATTTACCTTTTTTTTTTTTTTTTGAGATGGATTCTCACTCTGTCACCCAGGCTGGAGTTCAGTGGCATGATCTCGGCTCACTGCAGCCTCTGCCTCCCGGATTCAAGTGATTCTCCTGCCTCACCTCTTGAGTAGCTGGGACTACAGGCATGTGCCACAACACCTGGCTTTTTTTTGTATGTTTAGTAGAGACGGGGTTTCACCATGTTGGCCAGGCTGGTCTCGAACTCCTGACCTCAGGTGGTCCACCCACCTCGGTCTCCCAAAGTGCAGGGATTACAGGTGTAAGCCACTACACCCAGCCTTATTTACCATTTTTAAGTGTACACTTGAGTGGCATTTAGCAGCTTCACATTGTTTTGCAACCTTCACCACCATCCATTGCAGAACTCTTTTTACCTTGCAAAACTGGAATTTTGTATCCATTAAACAATAACTCCCCACTTGCCCTCCCTAGCCCCTGGCAACCACCATCCTACTTCCTGTCTCTCTGAATTTGACCACTCTAGGTACCTCTTATAATTGGATTCATACAGTATTTGTCCCTTTGTGTCTGGCTTATTTCACATAACTTATTGTCCTGAAGGCCCATCTACATTGTGGCATATGTGAGAATTTTGTTTCTTTTTAAGGCTGAGAAATATTTCATAATGTGTATGTACCACATTTTGTTTATCCATTCACCTGTTGATGGAAATTTAGGTTGTTTCCACCATTTTTATTCTTTTCAATGGCCACATGGTTCTATGTAATATGTTCTATGGTTATAACATATTACATAAACCAGTTCTGTGAGGATAGGCTTTCAATTTTCCATGCTTCTGTGAATAACTGTAAACTTTAACCATTTCACACATATACAAGTATGTTTGTCAATCAAATGTATTGACGTAGATTTGCTGAAAAGGAATGTTTTGGGCATATTAAATATTAGGATGTTGATGGATTGCCTTCTGCAGAGATTATACCAATTTATGTCTCCTGTAGAGAAAATCTATCCCCCAAGCCGTCACCAACACAGTGTGTGAACAAATTCCTTCATCTTTGCTCATCTCATGATGGCAAATGGTGTCTCAGTAGAGTTTTAGTTTACATTTCTCCTATTCTGAGTGAATGCTGAATGTTCCAGGGCCACTGTGTTTCTTTTACTGCAACTATCTGTTCATTTTCTATCTTCATTTCTTGTTGGGCTGTCAGGTTTTCCCCCTCCCTCTTCTTTATGTTGGCTGTTATTACAAAATGTGCTTTTGTTTGGCATCCCTAGTGAAGCCTATGGGAGTCTTTGGAGCTCTGCTGTGAAACAGGAGATTGTCTGAGAATTAGTAAAACCTGCTTTTCAACACCATTGATCAAATACTGGCTTGCTGACAGCAGGTTTTATTCAGAGGAGAGTCCAGTGCAGTAGGAAGCCTTACTGAAGTGGTTCATATTCAGAAGGAAGAATATCTTTGTGAGAATATTATAAAAATCTCTATTCTCATAATTGTTTTAATGTTAAGATTTACTTATCTTTTAAAAGTTGAATGCGTAAACTCCAGATAACAACTTGGTATGAACTGAAAAACAACCCCAAAATAGCATATTGTTAAATTTCATTTTGCTAAGCCCTTACAGCTAACTGCATACTGGAAAACTCAAACTCAACATGACCCACTCTAAATGCGTTCCTTTGACCCAGAGTAGCTTCCCAGTCCCTGAATTTCCTGTCTTGCTTTTCCAGATCTCTCGCCACTCTCCTCAGCTTCCAGTACATCACCGCCATAGTCTGAATGTTTGTGTCCTCCCAAATTTCTAGATTAAAATCTGACCCCCAAGGTGTCACCTGCACCCTGTGCCTGAGCTGCTGTGGGGTAGATGAGCCCGCTGAGGAAGCAGCCAGTGGGGAAAGCGTGCAGCCAGGCTCTGGGCCTGCCTTGGGGTTTGAAGAGGGTAGTCCTACTGCCAGAAAGATGCATGGGCTCGGAGATCACTCCGTTTTAAAAACGGGAGAGATCAGCCAGACCAGGTAGCTCACACCTGTAATCCCAGCACTTTGGGAGGCCGAGGCAGGCAGATTATGAGGTCAAGAGATAGAAACCTTCCTGGCCAACAAGGTGAAACCCGGTCTCTACTTAAAAAAAAAAAAAAAAATTAGCTGGGTGCGCCTGTAATCCCAGCTACTCAGGAGGCTGAGGCAGGAGAATCTCTTGAACCCGGGAGGCTGGGGTTACAGTGAGCTGAGATTGCGCCACTGCACTCCAGCCTGGTCACAGAACGAGACTCAATCTGAAAAAACAAAAACAAAACAGGAGGGATCTTAGTCCGTTTAGATGCCAGTGAGAAGGTAGAGTTGAGAGGAAGTAGTCAAATATACAAGGACCCGGGAAAAATCACCGCAGGAGGTTATGATGGGGGCGAGCGGGTGAATGGTTGGGAAGGAGGCTGCGCCTCTGCGCTAAGGGGCTGAGTGTCACAGGAACAGACTACAGGTGTGGAGATGGAGGGCGTGTTTGTCTGAGGACACCTGCTCCGTCCTCCCCCAAGGACGGTGTGAGCCAGGCCAGGTCGGGTGGGGCTGAGTGGGGCTGGAAGTTTGTGGAGCGTGGAGACTGCGTGTAGGAGGGGCCGTGGGGAGGGGAGAATGAGCTGCTGGGAAACGCAGGAGGGTGAGCCGGCTGGCCGCCCTCCGGTTGGGGTTCATCCTCATGAATGTCCCCCCACACACACACACACACACACATGCAGCACAGATACAGCAGAGCGCCGCGTTCATCCCAGTGAGTGGGGCGGGAAGCCGGAGGGGGAAGGAGGTTAGGATACTGGCAGGGATGTGTCTTAAATGATGCCCGTGGAGGGACATGAAGAAAAGGGACACAGTGGGTTGGAGACAGTAATGGAGTCAGCATGGGCGGTCGGGAAGTGAAGGAGCAGCGCTGAGGGCTGAGCGAGAGGTCTGCGATCTGCCGGGAGAGGCTCGGGCGTGAGGCTGGGGCGCTGACTCCATAGATTCGCAGTGATTTGGGAGGGTGAGGCCGGGGTGAGGCTGTGGGAAGGATGGTCAGACATATTCTTCCTGTATTGTAATAGTGTCTTATTTGAAGATGGAGTAACCTCTTGGCTGCCCAGTATATATATAATCTTCTCACACATTAATTGTGAAAATGCTCCTACTTAATCGTAATCCAGCAACCTTCTGTGCAGTTCCAAATGTGCCGACCTTCTCCCCAACAGGAAACAATCCAAAATCACATATAGCTTCCGTACCATGAAGTGACACAATTTAGCCCCTCTGAGTTCAGGTTTCCTGGGTAGTGTCAGTTCTTCCATTAGCTTAGATTTGATCAAGTTTGTGACTTCGCACCATTCTGCAGATTATGGGATGAATGATGAAAGTAGCTTTTCCTACCTACCCGATACAGTTGAAGTGGAATAAAAATCAAACCAAAAAACGGGGAAGGAAGTGCTATACATTGATGACTGGTACAGATAATGTAATACCATATATCTCACTGAGCAAGCTTAGCAGGATGAGTGACAGAAAAAATGAGTCTCAGGCATTCTCTTTGTCGCCTCATTCCTCTAAGTGTAGAATAAATTGTTGAGTCAGCCTATCTGGCTACCTCAGATCCTCAGTTAGGACCACCTTCAGAAAAGTCACCAAGGGAGGATTTCCCTGCTGGTGCTTGTGGTGGTGATGGCAGGCAGGTGTTGGAGGAGATGCTAGTGAATGGCTTTGATCTTGGCACCTCAATGTTGGGGCTTGGTTCAGGGTCTACCATAATTCTGGACAGTTACACATCTCTGTACAACAGGCTAGGGACTTTTCTTTGACAATACACTTTTCTTAAAACTGTAACTAGTTTCTTAACAATTTTATTTAGGATCTTGTATCCAATGCCAGAAATCTTGTCTTGTTCTCAGTTTGCTAAAGGAATAGCCATGGTCCTCACAACCTTTCGGTTTTTTGTTTGTTTGCTTTTTCTTTTTTAGTGTTTTGTCAAGAGGATCTTTCTATGACTCTAACCCTTAGCTACATAGATTTTGCCTCTGGAGTAGTTAGGAGCCTTTCTTTAATTTTCCCTTGAATGTCACCCTTGTCCTTTCATTGAATTTCAGACCAGTGCATTTTACAATAGAAGAAGGCATCTTCATTTTTGTCTGTAGGATCCAGCATGGTGGTGTGAGCCTGTAGTCCCAGGTACTCAGGAGACTCAGGTGGGGAGGACTGATTGAGCCCAAAGGGTCAAGGCTGCAGTAAGCCATGATCATGCCACTGCATTCCAGAGTGGGCAACAGAGCTAGACCCTGACTCAAAAAAAATTATTTCCATAATGTTGATAACATTCTTTCATTATATTTTAAATCTCTACTGTAGCTGTAGTTCTGCTTATCTAATTCTGAACCACACTTGTATCTTTTCTATTATTTTCTTTAAAAGTATTGTTAGATGTTTCTCAAAAAATGTTTCATCATTGTTGATCTGTTTTAGGGTATCCTTGCTTTCTGTTTTATTGCTTTCTGCTCTTATTCATATTAATTCTTAATTAAACTTTCCATGTATTTACCCTATTATTCTTTTCTTAACTTCTTACATTTAATTAAAATGGATTCTCAGCTTATTAATCCTCAGCTCCTTATATTTTATAAACTAAGCATTTGAAGTTATCAGATTTCTCCTAAGTACAGATTGGGTTATATTTCATGTCTTAATGTAGATCATTTTTATTGTGAACATCTAATTGTTTTCTAATATCCTTTACTCATTTATTCTCTGATCCATGGAAAGGTGTATTTTTTCGAACGTCCAAGTGTATGGAGTGATTTTAATTATCTTTTTATTACTAATTTCTAGTGTAGTGTGTTGTGGTAAGAGAACGCATTCGGTGAGGAACTATGTTTTGAAATGTGTCAAGACTTACTTCACAATCTAGGATGTAGTCAATATTCACAAATGTCTCAAAAGAACGTGGATTCTCTAGTTGTTTGGTGCAGGGTTATAATATGTGGCCAAATGTGTTGCTGAAGTCTTTATTCTGACCAATTTTCTGACTGCTTGATCTATCAGTTACCAAAAAATGTCTAGGAAACAGTCCTCGCTGCCTTGCTGCGGACGTATCCATCCCCCCTTATGGTTCTCAGCCCATTCCTGAGCCACAGAATGGAAAGTTCTTGGCCTCCAGGGATCAGTAGCTACATCTGGGGGTTTCCGGCCTCGCTTCCTTGAGAGGTTTCCCTACCTGCTGACACAGGAAATGAAAACATGCCACCGAAAATAAAATAAACAAAAATCAGGAAGCAACTCTTTAGAAAGACTCCAGTGGCCCTAATGTTGCCACTACCTGACAGTCACAGTGAGATTAGCCTAATTCAGCCTCATGAAAGATGAAAGGAATAGAGATTTTCTGAGTAAAGGTCTCAGAAATCAGATCAGAGTCAGAATAACACAAGAGCTTTTCAGAAGGCAGCTGCCCAAACCTAACAAAGAATTTTTCACTTGTTAACAAAGTGTAGAAAGAAATAGGGGCCTCTCATTGTTCTCTCCACGAGCCAGTCACACACAGGCACACACATGACACCATCATTATCACCAGTGTAATTTCTAAAAATTGAAAAGGCTAGAAATAAAATTGATCCTGAAGAAATAACAACCAAGAGAATTCACTTTAAATGCAAAGGAGCAACAAAATTTATTGACTGAATTAAACACAGCAGTTAAAATGGCAGTGTTATAGTTTCATTTTCAGTTGTTTGAATAAACAAGAAAAGCACTAGCTTCTTACATTTATTAAAAGAGTGAATAATAAATGTGAGAAGCTAGTGCATATGTTGATATGATTCCATTTTGTGCATATGTACTATTGTGCAGTTGCTGTTTTTGATAGTACGTGCACAACGGTACATATGCACAAAATGGAATGACATCAACAAATATACAAAATATCCAAAATAAAATCGTTACAGGTTTAAAAATAGAAACATTGATCCCTCTATTCCCTTAAATCACTGGAGTGGAGAAAGGAGAAGAGACCCTATTGCTATTTAGAATCCTTTTTTAAAACATAGAGTTAGTTCTAGTAGACAATTTTTGATGTTTTTCAAGGGTTTAACATTCTGTTATAAAAATAATATCTATAAATCTAATAACAATTTTCCTCCTGTGAGAAAGATAATACCACCAAAAGCTTGTCCTCAAAGAGGTGCCTGACTTTCAGGAGAACTAATTATAGAAATGGAGTTTCTCGTTTGGGTTTTCTTTGTTACTATTTTCAAATAACCTGCAATTCCCTCTATTACACTGAGATACTTTATATAAATAACTTGGGCAAAACCTGAAGTTCACAATGAGCCTGCTCGGTAGCTGGTGTCAAGTACAAATGATAGGAATTTACTTTGCCTACAACATCAAAAGCATTTTCCCTGATATTCCTGATAGACCTACCACTATCAGATCCTCCGTGTTCAGTAAGATTTATCCTGGAAGAAATGGAAATGTTAAATATTATTTGCTAGAGTTTCTCCTCCTTTATTTAGAAATAAATGTGTAGTGGGAACCAATGGTTGTAATGTAGATATTTGAGAAGGTTCATTAATTCCTTCAGGCCACCTGGAGCCCTTTCAAGGCAAGTGAACAAGCATTTTCTGCATGTCTGCTCCGTGCCCCTATGCTATTTATTGAACCAGATATTTTTAGTGTTTCTGCTTTAGTTTATTAAATAATTCAGGTCTGAGAGTATCTGAGAAAGTACAATATGTCTCAAATAACCAGGAACCTAGGTCGTGTCTTACTTAAAACATATCTTCTCACAGAGAGCAGAAAGTTAATATATTCAATTATTGAAGAATTTCCAGAATTACCCCATTTGGTCTACCTTACATGGTTCTTGTGAAAAGTAAAGATAATAATGTAAAAAAAAAAAAA
>NW_016107418.1:6078033-6083245 GCF_001604975.1 Cebus imitator
AAAAAAAAAAAAAAAATTATAGAGGGTACATCTCATATTCAATATCCTTACTACAGTTAAAACACACACAGATATGCCTAGACCACCCAGAACCCACTGAGACTGGGCTTAAGGTGGGAAAAAATACAAATGAAACAAACATGCTTGGAATGAATGATAACCCATCAGGAGGCAGTATCGCCATGACAACAGAAGACATTTCTGTCTGTACTTCCCACGTTTATCCTAAGAGAAGAGGATCCCTCCAAGGGAAGGCCAATGTTTGCCTGCTCAGCATAGCACAGCGGCAGGGTTCCCTGCATATGATTGCGAGCACCATCATCTCAGACACAAACTAATTTTCAGCTGCATGGACCTGGGGTGGATTTTTCTATCAGAAGTGAGCTAATAATGACATTAAGCAGTTCTCAGCTCTTCAGTTACTGAAAATCACTAAAGAGTTTATATCCCTGTCCTAGAGACTAGGGGAAAAGAGAGAGAGACAGAGATGGAAAGGGATAGAAACAAAAAGAGTGAATTAAAGCTGTCATGCTAGGGAGATAATATTACCTACCCCATATGGCTGTTAAGAGGACTAAGTAATTATTTCTAATCTCCTTGCAGTGCCTGACACATAGTAAGAATCCAATGAATTTAACCATTGTTATATTCACTATTTTTTATGAGGCATTTGTGTGGCTTAATTTATAGTGCCTTTCTTCAACCTCACACCACTCTGCTGCACTCCACATATGCTAAACAACAAATGCAAATACAAAATAAAAGGTAAAATAAGTGTTTTTTGTTTTTAATGAATATTAAGAACATCCATTTACAGCACAACTCAGGTGCGAGCTCCAAACTGAATGGGTTTTATAAGTATTAGAAACAGTGTATGCCCCATAAATATGTGTTGCATTGAATTAAAGTAAATATCCATCATAAAAGGTGCCCAATTTCAGTTCTGGAGGCTTGGTGACTATTTTCATCTTTCCTTTTGCAGTTTGAGAAGGAACTCCTTTCCATAATCATGAAACTATCCTTCTGAATCACCTCTTAAAAACGTCCTCTGCAGTGAAATAATAATATTCCTTAGAAGTGGCTACTGTTGCAGCAAACTGTCTCCTTTAAAGCATTACCACAGTGCGAGGCTTTTCAGAGGCAATGCATGACAGCCACCAGAAAATCTTCAGAGCAAGATGAGGTCTCACAATCCATGGCCGCCTGTGAGGAACCACGCTCACTACACTGACAATGTTACAGCTCGCTTCTGCCTGTGAAGTCCACACTTGCCTTTTGCTTTCCCACACAGGCTCCATAAGACACTCGTCTACCCTGCTATCCCTTTGGTCCCACTGTTTCATGAATATTTTTGTGTGTAATGAATTGAAATTCTCTATGGCTGAGTTTTCACAAATAAGAACTGTGTTGTTCATTCCTTTCACCAGCCAGGAAAGCTGTATAGCGGCACCTTTTCACCAAGGATTCTGCGTTCCCCAAAGCATCCTTAAATTTATAGTTTCCATTTTCTCCTTGCAAACACTCCATCTCTCATACGTAAATATGAGCTCCTATCCAGGGCTTACCCTGCTAGGCACCAGGTAGGCACCATGTTCCTAAGCTGCTTCTGTGATCTAAGAAGCAAGGCAACCCTCCAGTCCGTTGAAGACCCCCCATTCTCACCTGTAAACATGTAAGTATCTTTTAGGAATGTGGCTTCATCATCCATCCAGAGTTTTTTCTCTTTGCCCTGGAGTCTCGCTTTGTCGCCCAGGCTGGAGTGCAGTGTTGGAATCTCGGCTCACTGCAATCTCCACATCTTGGGTTCAAGCAATTCGCCTGCCTCAGCCTCCTGAGTAACTGAGATTACAGGAGTGCACCACCATGCCAGGCTAATTTTTTGTATTTTTAGTAGAGAAGGGGTTTCAGCTTGTTGGTCAGGCTGGTCTTGAACTCCTGATCTCAAATGATCCGCCTGCCTCAGCCTCCCAAAATGCTGGGATTACAGGCATGGTCCAGCACACCTAGCCATAATCCATCCAGAGTTAGTGAACACGGTAAAAATTTAAGAATTAGAACAATTTTGAAATGTTAGCACAATAGCCAAGCTGCCAGAGAACAGAATTTATTTGCAATTAAATGCTGATGTCATCTTCCAGTGTTTGTAACTTCTCCCCTAGTGACTCAGAGAAAGCAGAGTTCTTCCAAATTAAGGACTTTCAGAAAAGTATTTACTTTGAGGAACTCTTAGTTTTTTTTTAAATGGAAAGCAATGTGGCAATGATAACCTATATGACATGAAAAAATAATTATGTAAAAGGGAATGTAGATTCATTTTCAAATGCATTATCAATTAATTCAGTGGATTTATTCTCACAGAGAGTAGATTGTGCTGATAATCGAATAGCTAACATCAATAGGTGCACTTTAAGCTTTCACTGCAAATCTGACAATGGGAAGAGTGTGGTTTAACGTGGGGGTCTCGGGTGGTTGGCATTTTGTTATCTGAGTGTCCTTTTGTGTCATACTAGTAGCCTAATGTCACTGTAGACTCTCCCACAGGTTTCACTGATATTGTGACTAAACATAATTTGGGATGATAAATCGTATGGAAAGTAAATTTTCAGCCCAGTGTGTATGGAGCAGTCTTGGGATTGATTTAATTGATACACTGTGCTGACCACTCCTGTATCTTCCTGGGGCAGTTGTCTGTTGCCCACAGTCAGCTCCAGGACACCTGATGGAACTCCCAAGGGAAGGAGCACCTTCATGGGGTGGGAGGCGGCCCCATCCCCCCTAAGTCCCATCTGCGCCCCTGAGAGGAGCCCGTCACCCCTGGATGGCCACGGAGCCAAGAAAACCTCTTGATTTTCCTAGAGAACTACAGAGCCAGAGAACAAACAAATATATTGCGGTCCATCCAACCTGGATGAGAGAAATTTAACAAGAAGGAAGCACAGTTGCCATGTTAACTGTGAACACTGCTGTAAATGGTATCAGTTCAAGTGCACAGATGGGTGTATGAAAACCGGGATTTCACTCCTGACTCTTTATCGACTGATGACTGCAGAGCAGGATTGTGTATCTGCTTTTTAATTTCATCTTTCTAATAATTCATCTTTCTTTATGAAATGTACAAACTAGGGCTTCATGATACTTTGAAGGTGTTTGAAAGCAATGTTTTACCAAAGACAGAAACGTGCTGGCCTAGGGAGCAGTCCAGGTCCCTGAATGACCTTGAGCATAGACCAGAATCCAGGAGTTCCCACCAGGAACTATGCAACAGACAAGCATCAACTTCTATATTAAAAAGACCATAGTAATAAGTATTGTTGTCTGGGCGCAGTGGCTCGTGTCTGTAATCCCAGCACTTTGGGAGGCCGAGGCAGGTGGACCACCCAAAGTCAAGAGTGCAAGACCAGCCTGGCCAACGTGGTGAAACCACATCTCTACTAAAAATACAAAAATTAGCCCAGCGTGGTGGTGGGTGCCTGTAATCCCAGCTACTCGGGAGGCTGAGGCAAGAGGATTGCTTGAACCCAGGAGGTGGAAGTTGCAGTGAGCCGAGATTGCACCACTGCACTTCTGCCTGGGTGACAGAGCGAGACTCTGTCTCAAAAAATAAATAAATAAAATAAGTAAATACTGTTTATGTGTGCATATAGCCCACTGCTAGCAGCTTGGCTGACTTCACACATATTATGAGGCTGAACTTTGGGCTCCAAGAGCTAAACTGAATACAATTCTAGGCCTTTCAATTCAGAGAAAAATAAACCAACACCATAAAGGGCCTAAGATTTCCTAACTTTGGCTCTTGCACTCCATCTTCTGGCTAAAAGTTGGTCTTGAGATGTTTAAATTGAATACACCAATCATTACAATCAGTTACATAACCTTCAGAGTATTAGACTGATTTAAGCAAAAGAAAGGCAGGAACGTAAATGTACTAACATGAAAATGTACTACCTCCGTAGAAGAAAGCCATTTACAGAATTAGAGGGAAGATGACCACAAAGCTGAAATGACGTCCTGCACTTCCCTGGAAAGTCAATCTCTAAGCCCCTGTCAGGGGTAGGCACGTCAAGGATTTATGGTCAGGTGACACAGGCAGGGCAGAAAGAGGTAGGGGGGGAGGCTGGGGGGAGGGGCTAGGCACAGGGAGCCATGGTCTGATGACTGTGATTTTACTCTACATCTTAGATAACCTTTCTCCAAGACACCAGCTCTGAGATCTATCCTCTTTGAAGGCAAGAACTGAGTCCAACTCATCTTTGTATCATCCGCAGACCAACAGTTTCTCGTTGAATGAATGAATGAAGAATGAGCCTCCAATGTATTGAAAACATGTGCAGCCATGCTATTTAATCTGAAACACAGATATGAAAGTGATAAATTATTACAGTACACAAATAGAAATATATCTAGAAATGAATAGCTTTTCAGTAGCCAAAATAATATACATCTCTCTATGTAGTCATGTTGAGATTTGCCCTTCAGATGAAACCTATTTGTGGAAACAAATGATCTATTTAGATTTCTAATTATTCTGGACCTGGAGGGGGCTGTCATGAATACATAGTTTACATCCAAAATTATCAGTTATCTTTTTGGATTTTAAAAATCATCATAAACAATTCTACAGATTGTATCTATAGACTCCATATACTTTGCCTCTCCTGGGTTTAATGACATTTGCAACCTACTCTTGAAAGAGGTGAAATAACTGCCACAATGCCATGGCAGTGACTGTCTCAACAGTGAGAAACATGGAGGTTGTGGGTAACTGAAGCAACAAGGCACAGAGACAGCAGCTTCTACACAACATCCAGTGTGAATCTCCCAGGGACCAGGATCCTTTCTGCACAGATATTCCCTGTCCTTAACCTCCTCTGCACTTTAACTCAAGAAGCTTTGCTGATAAGTTTCACTGAGGGTCAAAATACAATGCAGGGCCAGGCACGGTGCCTCACGCCTGTAATCCCAGCACTTGGAGAGCCCAAGACAGGTGAATCACTTGAGCTCAAGAGTTCGAGACCAGCCTGGCTGACATGGTGAAATCCTGTCTCTACATAAAATACAAAAATTAGCTGGGTATGGTGGTGGGTGCCTGTAATCTCAGCTACTCGGGAGGCTGAGGCAGGAGAATCACTTGAACCTGGGAGGCGGAGGTTGCCTCGAGTTGAGATCGCCCCACTGGACTCCAGCCTGGGCAACAAAGTGAGACTCTGTCTCC
>NW_016107418.1:6083430-6088791 GCF_001604975.1 Cebus imitator
TGTGCCATTTGGGATCATAGAGACACCCAGAGCTCAGCTTTGGCCTCGCGTTCAGCTGAAACCCTGCTGTCTGCCTTTGCTCCCTCTCTGGAAGCCTGCTTCAGCCTTATTTATGTCACTCCTGAACTTGCATCTGATCAATGGTCCTCTCCTTGCATAGGTTACCACTGTATCTAATCATTATAAGAACATCAGGGATACAAACGTGGTGCGACATTTCAATTTGTTGTTAATATTAAAATTCAGTGTTCTACGTGAATACTTGAAGTGGAAAACCACCTTTAAGTGTTTAGAGATTAGAATTTTATCATTCAAAGTATGAATTCATACTTATTATTGCAAGACTGTGGTGAGTGCAAGAGTCATTAATCTTATGTAAAAGAAAGCATGTTTTAGGATACATATCCTTTTTTGAGTACACAAATGTACATGGAAATTTAGATGATAATACATGGCAGAATACACAAGATTAATAGGCCAGGCACGGTAGCTCACACCTATAATGCCAGCACTTTGGGAGGCCAAGGCAGGAGGATGGCTTGAGGACAGGAGTTTGAGAGCAGCCTTGGGTAACATAGTAAGAGATCTGTCTCTACAAAAAAATATATTTTTAATGTAGCCAGGTGTGGTGGTGCGAGCCTGTAGTCTCAGCTACTTGGGAGGCTGAAGCAGGAGGATTGCTTGAGTCCAGGAGGTTGAGGCTTCAGTGAGCTGTGAGTGTGCCACCACACTGCAGCCTGTGTGACAATGTGAGATTCTGTCTCAAAAAATAAAAAATCACTAGGAAGTAAAACTCCCAAGTCATTCTATATCAAGGCATGTTATACATCATCTTTGATTCAGATGTAATAAAGACTAAAGGGAGAAAAGAAGAATATTTATATTAAAATGAGCGAATCAAACACCTTGCTTCTCTAACAATCACAGGTGGAAGTGGGCTCTATCCATTTGTACGTATGGTAGGCAGCTGGCAGAGGAGAAATCTTGCTGACAGTGGAGAAATTATTGTATCTTCCCCATCACATCAAACTTATAACATTTGACTGATACAACTTTAATGATAAAAACATGTCAATGTGGCAGGTTGAATGCAAGAATGGCTCGAATTCTCTACCCCTGCTCATATTCAGGCCCCTTGAAATGTAACTTTGGAGCCCCTTCCACCAAGAGGTGGAGTCTTTCCCACACTTAGAATCTGGGCAGCTTTGTGATTTACTTTACCTAACAGAATGCGGCAGAAATGTCTGTTCTGAACTTAGTTCTCAGGAGGCCTGGCAAGCTTCCATTCCCATCCTTTGAACCCTCTCATGCCATGGGGGCAAGCTCAGTTCTCTACTGGAAGATGAGAGACCACATGGAGTAGAGACACGTTGGTCTAAGCCGACGACAGCGCACCAGGCAGCCCTCCACCCACCTGGCAAGTGGCTGCAGCCACAGGAGCTGAGTCAGCCCAGCGGAGACCCTATGGTCTGGCCCAGGTCAGTAGAATCACCCAACTGACCGACAGAATGGCGAAGAATAGATGTTTATTGTGGTTTTTTGTTTGTTTGTTTGTTTGTTTGTTTTTTGAGACGGAGTTTCGCTCTTGTTACCCAGGCTGGAGTGCAATGGCGCGATCTCAGCTCACCGCAACCTCCGCCTCCTGGGTTCAGACAATTCTCCTGCCTCAACCTCCTGAGTAGCTGGGATTACAGGCACGCACCACCATGCCCAGCTAATTTTTTGTATTTTTAGTAGAGACGGGGTTTCACCATGTTGGCCAGGATGGTCTGGATCTCTTGACCTCGTGATCCACCGCCTCGGCCTCCCAAAGTGCTGGGATTACAGGCTTGAGCCACCGCGCCCGGCTAGATGTTTATTGTTAATTACAACTGAAGCTTTATGGTTACTGATTACATAGTGTGATTATGACTATCAATAACTGATACAGTTAATTATTACATTTTAATAACAATATCAGGTTTATCCTTTTATGCCAGAAATCCATGTTATGATGGTAACATTTGGCTTTGTCCTCAGTACCTTTTCCACTTAGCCATTTAGAATTCAGTCAAAGTATGGATTTGGTGCATCTCCGTGAGGTAATAATTATCTCCAACTTAAAAATAATTTTTAAAAAGCACACGCAAGTCCTAGTCTATCTCACTCCAGAGCTGTGTTCTTAACCACCAGGCTACATCCTCCTGAGGCAACCCACACCTGTAATCCCAGCACTTTAAGAGGCTGAGAAGGGAGGATCACTTGAACCCAGGAGTTCAAAACCAGTCTTGGCAACATAGTGAGGCCTTGTCTCTACGAAAAATTTAAAAATTAGCCAGGCATGGTGTTGCATACCTGTAGTTCCAGCTACTCAGGAGGCTGAAGTGGGACGATCACTTGAGCCCAGGAGTTCGAGGTTGCAGTAAGCTGTGATCACGCCACTGCACTTCAGCCTGGATGACAAAGCAAGATGCTACCTTTAAACAAACAAACAAACAAAATAACCCCAGCTACATCTGGAACGAGCTTCAGCAAGGATGGAGAAGTCAATCTATGGCATGATAGATGATTGATTCTGGGTAGACAATGAAGAAAGCTGCTTCCATTTGAAAACTGATACCTGTGTATGTTATTAAAAATAATTTGGGGTGGGCATGGTGGCCCATGCCTGTAATCCCAGCACTTTGGGAATTCAAGGCAGGTGGATCACCTGAGGTCAGGAGTTTGAGACCAGCTTGGCCAACATGGTGAAACCCCATCTTTACTAAAAACATAAAAATCAGCTGGGTGTGGTGGCTTGCACCTGTAATCCCAGCTACCCAGGAGGGAGGAGAATCACTTGAACCTGGGAGGCAAAGGTTACAGTGAGTCAAGATTGTGCCACTGCACTTCTGCCTGGGTGACGGAGCGAGACTCCATCTCAAAAAATAATAATTTGATGATTTTTTCTGGGAAAATGGTCTGATAGCAGGAAGTATTATAATCCCATCACATATTGGCACACAGATACTAAAAGCTTATTGAATCGATGAAACACAGATCAGTGAAATATATTTTGTAGCTTAAAGAAAAATCTCTTTTTTTTTGAGACAGTCACTCTGTCACCTGAGTGGAGTGCAGTGGCACAATCATGGCTCACTGCAAACTTCAACTCCCAAATTCAAGTTATCTTTCTACTTCAGCCTCCCAAGTAGCTGGGACTACAGGTGCAAGCTACCAGACCCAGCTGATTTTTATTTTTTGTGAAGACAGGGTCTTGTTATGTTGCCCAAGCTGGTCTGGAACTCCTGGGCTCAAGAGATTCTCCCACCTTGGCCTTCCAAACTGCTGGGATTACAGGCATGAGCCACAGTGCCCGACCTCTTAAAATTATGATTTTACATACAGTCTTTTCTGTTATTCTTCAGACATAGTTACTCTAAAATTAGAGCAATAATGTGAGCACTTGGGTCTTAGTGTACCACCCTTCCCAGATTTGACTAAACGCCATTTGAGGGACAGGTGTCCTTCATTCCCAATGAAGGACACCTGTCCTTCATTGCATTGAAGGGAATGAAGCAGTGTGTTTGTAAGAGAGGCACAAAGGAAGCCAACTAGCCTGTGAGTAAAGATGCCAGTGAAAGAAAGCGCATGGACAGCGTAGATAAGATCAGTGGTCCCAAGCTCCTTTAGGACCAGCGGCATCAGCATCAGCAGCACCTGGGAACTTGTTAAAGACAGAGTCTCGGGCCTCGCCCCAGCCTGTGGAATCAGAACTGGAGTCAGGCTCAGCAATCTGGGCTCTAACATACACTCGTTTGTTTGTTTGAGACAGACTCCTGCTCTGTTGCGGACGAGCGCAGTGGTGCAATCTCAGCTCACTGCAGCCTCCACCTCCTGGGCTCAAGCAATCTTCCCGCCTCGGCCTCCTGAGTAGCTGGGACTACAAGTGTACGCCACTATGACCAGGTAATTTTTGTCTATTTAGTACAGATGACGTCTCGCCATGTTGCCCAGGCTGGTCTTGAACCCCCTGAGCACAAGTGATCTGCCCGCCTTTGCCTTTCAAAGTGCTGGGATTACAGACCTGAGCCACCACGCCCAGCTTCTAACACACTCTCCATGATTCTGATCCTGCTGAAGCCTGAGCGCCACCAGGCAAGAGAACAGTGTCACTCCAAAGGATGGTTTCCTCCTTCCCATGCTTTCAGTGTGGGTCTTACTCTCCGTCCAGGAAGGTAGAACTACGTAGCTCTTACCTTCCTAGTTCTCTGCTCTCAGAGGTTCCTGCAGAAATTGGAATTTCCTTGTTCTGTGGCTCAGTTTGTTAAAAATGAAAGTGTGCAGGAGGAAAAAGTGAAGGGTGGGAGAAGGTAGCTAGCGACTGCGCTTGGCCTGTCATGACCGTGGCCTGCCAGTGACCGTGGTCTGCCCGTGGCCGTGGCCTCCTGCCGTCACCTCACTTTCCTCTGGTTTCCGGGGCAGGCCAGCAGCGCCCCCTCTCCTTCAGTGGAACCCTCTGGCTGCTCTGAGGAGGTCGAAGCACCTTGTATGTCATGTGAAAAATATTTCCAAGCAAAGTGCTTTGCCTCCAGCTGCGAAATTGATCAGTGGCTTAAAATCCCAAAGGAGTGTCTGCCACCAGCTGGAGTTGCTATTTTAAACCTGGACAAAAAAGAGTGAGTGAGAGGGGAAGAAGGGATTGTGTATTACGTACAGGAGAAAAGCATTTTTAAAATACTTTTTTCCTCAATTGGGGAATGGCACACAGGGAAAGAAATATATGAGGAAATACGATACGATTTTACTTTCTATACTCAAATTTTTGTTCAAATAGCCTAAAATTTAGTTAATTGTAGCAAAGCTCCTTCTGAACTTAGAATCGAGAAGTTTAGCTTTTGAGGATTTAAGGGATTGTGGAATTAGGTGAAAAAGAAGATGAAACTCAGCCCCTGCAGACTCTGGGGAAGGCGTGTTCCTTGCTGACCGCGTGCCCTGGGTCTGTCTGGTTACATTCAGGAGCACTCTATAAAATACGGCATGGAAATCAACAGTGCCTTTTACAATAGACATGACAGGTTCAAATTACTCCTCAGAGCTGGACTTTTTCCCCTCCAAGTTCATTGTTCTCCATAAAACTGAGTTTCAAATGTCCAGGTAAAACCTGCCAATCATTCACTGCCTGAGGGCATGAAGCCTGCAGAAAAGTTAGCCATGGATCATTCCATTAATGTTGCCATAACTTGTATTTTTAATTGATACCTAATATATGTATTTATGGGGTACATGTGATGGTTTGATACATACATACATACAATGTGTAGAGCAAATCAAGGCAATTGGGGTATCCATCACTTCAAACATTTATCTTTTCTTTTTTTTTTTTTTTTTTTTTTTTTTTTT
>NW_016107418.1:6088827-6104673 GCF_001604975.1 Cebus imitator
TTTTTTTTTTCCTGTTTTTTGGTTTTGGTTTTTGCTTTTTTGAGACAGAGTCTTGCAGTGTCGCCCAGGCTAGAGTGCAGTGGCATGATCTTGGCTCACTGCAGACTCTGCCTCCCAGGTTCAAGCGATTCTCCCACTTCAGCCTACCAAATAGCTTGGGACTACAGGTGCGCGCCACCAGGCCCAGCTAATTTTTGTATTTTTAGTAGAGACAGGATTTCACTATTTTGGCCATACTGGTCTTGAACTCCTGACCTCATTATCCACCCACCTTGGTGTCCCAAAGTTCTGGGACTATGGGCGTGAGCCACTGCACCCAGTCTATTTATCACTTTTTGTGTTGCGAACATTCCAAATCTTCCAGCTAGTTTGAAATATGCAATATTGATAACGATAGTCATCCTACGGTACTGACAAACACTAGACTTTATTTCTTCTAACTGTATGGCTGAACCCATTAACCAAACTCGCTTCATCTCCTCTCCCCCTACCTTTCCCAGCCCCTGGTAACCACCACTCTAACTTCCCTCCTCTACGACATCAATGTCTTTAGCTCCCAAATATGAGTGAGAACATGCAATACTTGTCTGTGCCTGGCTTATTTCACTTCACACAATGACCTCCGGCTCCATTCACGTTGCTGCAAATGACATGATTACTTTCTTTTCATGGCTGACTAGTACTCCATTGTGAATATATATCCCATTTTCCTTATCCATTCATTTGTTGATGGATACTTACATTGGTTCCACATGCTGGCTGTGGTGAATAGGGCTGTGATAAGCATGGGGGTGCAGATGTCTCTTTGATACATGTACTGCTTTTGAGGGGGTAAATATGCCTAGAAGTGGGATTGCTGGATCAAATTAGCCATCACTTTATTTACCCTGTAAACATTTATTGAGCGCTTACTATGTGGTAGACTAACATAGATTATACAAGTAAAAGATACTTAGCCTATAAGATGGAGACAAATGTGATTAATGATGAATTAAATAAGACATAGTGAGTGCTGTGATGAATCTTGTCCAACCTCGGCATAGAGGAGGTAGGCAGTGAAGAAACCCCCCCTGAAGAGGAGACTCCCAAGCTAGGTGAAGAAGAGGGAGAGGGGGTTTCAAGCAGGAGAAGGGGACTCCAAAAAGACAGACCAGTCTGAAAACCCAAAGGACAGAGACGTCCTCCTGACTGGCAGGCCACACCTGGAGAGCGGCCGCAGAAGGGAGCTGGGAAGAGCGTTCCACTGTTGCTGTCATCGTCTGCCAAGGTCAAATCTAGACGATGACTCCACTGGGAGTTTGCAGATGGCCTGGACAGGTTGGATGGAGGGCAGACAGAGACAGGAGAAGCAAACTGAACGTTTTCATTTGTCTCCAATTAGTTACATGGTAAACTCTCATCCTCCCAAACACGGCTGACACTTCCCCAACCAAAATAGGCCAGAATTCCTGCAGGATAAAATTCACTGTTATAAGATCAGTGACTCTTTGCAAAATGCAACAAACAAATCAACAAAAGACTTCTTATGAAATTTTCAATATTATTTAAGAAAAACCAGAAACAATGTTTTTAGCTGTTATGTTTTAAAAATGTTAAAAAGGTTAAAAATATTATATGTTATATGCGTTTTTAAAATGCTGAATGTTACTGAAGCGCCTTTTCAGTGCACCCTAATATTCTGAAGGAGAAAGATGCTGCCTCCAGTGCTCGGCCACTGCTTTGGGAGCAAGATATATGAAACAGAAAACTTTCTTTTGGCCCAGATGTTTTGTTTTCAGCTAATGCATAGATTCTTATACAGTGCAGGGGAGAAATCAAGATTTGTGATAGAAAAATACATAAATATTGAAAAAACAAATACACATGTCATAGGTGGAAGAGCTGCAGGGATAGCGTTGGAAGCGAGCGTGCCCCGCCTTCGCAAGCTCGGGGACGGGGCTGAGAACGGGAGAAACGTCTCTCCTGCCCCCTAGTGTTTACTGGCCTGACCTGCAGCATTCCAAAGACTCCTGCATCATTTAAATAGAGAACGGATTCCTGCAGATTTTGCCTTAACCCAGAACAACGTACATCACAGTGAATGAAGTTTAATTCATCACCCCTATTTACGAAAGCTTCCTCCTCCTTTTCCGTTATTATAACAATAATTTAAATATCCAAGTGTGGTAGACAGAGGCCTGGTGTTTGCTGACGGCTCTGTGCGCGGAATCTACTCTGGCCGCAATATGCAGCTAATTAAGGATGCCAAGAGGGGCTAGAGGACATGATGAGGTCCCTGCTACCCGTGATAAATGTGGGGGATCTTCTGAAATACTCGCTGAGCGGACAGGGAGCAGGGCTGCGTGCGTATACACTGCCGTGGAGTTTGGGAAAGTGAAGGCCAGTGCCGAGCAGGGACCACGGCCGAGGAGGAGAACTGAGGACAGGAGAAGCAGAGGTGGGCACTTGGCGGGACGCCCGCGTGAACACCAGACGGCGGGAGGAAGAAGCAGCTGACTAGACCGGGAATTAGTGTTGCTCCAAGCTGGTTTAGATGTAAGACATGCAGTAGAATAAGCATCTCTCAGTAAACAAGCAAACAAGAGGCCATTAGGACAGAAAGGAAATCCCATTTTAGAGAAGCAATCAAAAAATGTGATTAAACAACTGAAGAAAATGGTTTACCTATATCTGTTCTTACAAGTTGTACAAGAAGCTGCTAAAATATGATGTTTAAAATTCTTTTAAATCTAAGAACACGAACATTAAAACCCAGACAACAGACTTTGAGGAGATATGTTTCCTGCGTGTGGTTTCGGTGGGAGGAGGGAATGGACCCCCCACAGCTCATGAGTCTATTTATTCGCCTGTTGTCTTGGAAGCCCAATCTCCTCCCTCTCCTTAAGCCTCGAGGCCAAGCCCCCAGCGCCGTGCCCACTGCACATGAGATCTCAGTAAACGTTTATTGTAGGTTGTAAATCCTATAAACCAAGGTAAAATGACGCAAGGAGGTCTCACAGACACAAAACAGTGAACTATTACATCGCGAAATACTCCACAACTCATTTGTCAGTAGGTTGGATATTTTTGTGAAGCAAATTCTCATATGCTGATATTTATCCATCCTTCTATATTTCCTCAAGAGTAGCTTATTATTTTCAGTCTCCACCCACTCCCTCCCTCTTCCCCTCAATAAAAAAGTATTTCTGGGCTGGGGGCTGTGGCTCATGCCTGTACTCCCAGCACTTTGGGAGGCTGAAGCAGGTGGATCACCTGAGGTCAGGAGTTTGAGACCAGCCTGGCCAACATAGTGAAACCCCATCTCTATTAAAAATACAAAAATTAGCCAGGTGTGGTGCTGGGCGCCTTTAGTCCCAGCTACTTGGGAGGCTTAGGCAGGAGAATTGCTTGAACCTGGGAGGTAGATGTTGCAGTGAGCTGAGAGCACGCCACTGCATTCCAGCCTGGACCACAGAGCAAGTCTCCACCTCAAAAAGAAAAAAAAAAAGAGGAAGTATTTCCAACAGGAACCACCTGTTCATTCTTTCCTACACTGAGTTATTATAATCACAAAGCACTGCTTTTCAAAGCACAATTTGTGTGGTTGCTCAAAACTGTCATAAGATGTAACAGCAAAAAAAGCTCACTAATAAAATCACAAGATAATGCAATTGTATTCATAGGAAGAGGAAGCATTTTTGTTGACTAACACTCCTGGCTGGACTTAAGTGAACCTGGAGCAGTGGGAAGCATGGAAGCAGTTTTAAGTCACAGCTTCCCACGCTTCATGCTCTCATGGTCCAGGAACAGTATTTTCAAAACACACAGTCTCTGCCCTTTTGAGATGCCACAGATGAACACGACAGTCACGCCTTACTTTTTTCTAAGAATTAAAAGAATGTGAACTATGCTGGTGAAATCATCTTTGGCTGTACCCACTGAATGAACCCAGGAACACAAAGTGTCATCAAGAGAGGGCAGCATGCTCCCATGGCTCCGTCCGGAAGCTGGTTTCCCTTTGAGTCCATTAAAGTGTCCCAAGGCCTCACTCTGCCCTAAAAAGCCCAGGGTTACAAGTGTGGGCTGCCATGAACTGCAATCAGGTGGCTTCCTAAAAATCAAAGCTGACTCCTCATGCAAATTTCAGGACCACCCTGGACCTTAAAACAAACAAACCATACAGAGGGTTCTCTTTTCTGGGACCTGGAGTCCTGGATCCCACCCAGATAGAAATGACCATTCCTTGATGTGAAAACTCCAGGAGGCCTTAGGGGCAGATGGCTTTCTTGGTTCTACAGAAGTAACATCCTTGAGAAGTGACTTATCCAGGGGTATCTTAATTTTTGTTTTTATTTTTCTAAATATTAGATGTGGCTAGTCTTTCTGGGTATTGTTCCATAAATGTCGTCTTTAGGATAACTTCACAGATCCTGACTTGGCCAGGTGCAGTGCACACGACTGTAGTCCCAGCTACTCGGTGGGCAGGAGGCTGAGGCAGAACATCTCTTAAGCCCAGGGGTTTGAAACAGCCCGAGCAACATAGTGATGCCTCATCTGAGATTAATTAATTTAAAAACATACTGATGTGAGGTGGGGGAAGCCACATTCAGGAAAACCCTGATCCTGCAGTTGGTGTGTAATTGCATATTTCCTAGTGAAGACTGCATTTTATTCTACCTAAGCTGGGGATCAGCCATGGACCACGTCCAGAAGCCAGCAGAGTGGATGAAACACCCAAAGCCACACGTGGCCAGTGGCTGACCTGTATCGAGAGGAAAATGACAGACCACGGGTTCCATCTACTGTCCTATTTCTTGAGAAACCAAACAAACAGCACACAGAAAGTCCAAGGAAACGGCCTTGAGACATGCAGGCTGGCAAGAGACTGCAGACATCCTTACCTTTACAGAGTTCCATCCCAAGAGGGAGCCTTCAAAAATAAAAGTCTTCCTGAGAAGGAAAGACACTTTGGCAGGGAGCTTTGCAGCAGGAAGTTTTCCCAAATGATTTATGTAGGGTGGTCCATACTTGGGTTAGTTTTAGTGTGAGGAAATCTTTTCTCAAGGAGCCTCCTGGCTGGGGACAGGGTATTTCTCTGGGAATTGACAAGACTCTGTAAAAACAAATTCTGTATCTAACAACTTTTCCCTGACCTGACTGTAACCTACATGAGCTCAGGCAACAGGTTTTTGTTTCCTGTTGTCACCCTAGGGCCCAGAAAAATGTGTGGCTGAGTTTCACAGGAAACATTTGTTACAGTACACACGCCAATTAAAGTATTGACGAATCATATCATCAGCTGGCATGACTGAAAATTGCTCAGGTAACCCACGTGTCAGCTGAAGGGACTCTGTGCTGGCATTAAATTCATATTAACTGGCCAGGCACAGTGGCTCACCTCACACCTGTAATCCCAGCACTTTGGAAGGCTGAGGTGGGCAGATCACTTGAGCTCAGGAGTTCAAGACCAGCCTGGCCAGCACGATGAAAACCTGTCTCTGCTAAAAGTACAGAAAAATTAGCCAAGTGTGGTGGCATGGGCCTGTATTCCCAGCTACGCTGGAAGCTGAGGTGGAGGCTGCAGCGAGCTGAGATCACCTCACTGCACTCCAGCCTGAGCCACAGAGCAAAACTCTATCTCAAAAAACAAACAAAAAAAAATCACGTTAACTCAACTCTCTACCATTTTCCCACTCCCCACACATTCTGCTGGGAGCCCAGCCCCTTTGAGAGCTTTCCGTGAGCTGCTCTTGGTGACCCTGCAAATGTTCCCCTTTCACTTAGTCATTCTGTGTGTGTTGACCCCAAAATAGAACCCATGCACTTTCTCCAGATTTCCTGAACACTAAGAAGGTGGCAGTGTGTTTCAGACATTAACCGAAGGCTTGGGGGTTAAGATTGGGTTGTGCCATCATACAGATCCTAAGTATCCTAAGACCCCTGAAGACTCAGGCCTTGGTTTCCCCTTTTCTTACTCTCAGCTCTCTCCTGAGCCAGCTCATGCAGCCTCCCGTAGACCAATGACTGACAGCTCTGCCTGCAGCCCCCTTCTCCGCGCTCCCCACCTGTGGGCAGCCGCTCCCCTTACGTCTCCACGTGGATGTTGCACAGGCTTCTCAGACGTGTGTACTTGACAAAACCTGAAACAGTAGAAAGAGCGCTCCTGCTGCAACGTGCTCAGACCTGGGAGGCTGCTGCACTGAGTGATGTTACAGCAAGGCAAGGATTTCACTAAGTTGTGACCATGGCAACTCTCTTTTCAATGTACTCTGCCATTTCTTGGCTTCTGCTTGGTTCACTTCACATACGTCGTTTCACGGCATTTTCCAAGCATATTTCTCTATTGACAAGCTATTCTTCTTTGAACTTATAGAGGGGTGATAATGTTGGTTAGGTGTCTTGTTGTCTTTGTTAATAGGTAAACACAGCTCATGTATTGGAGGAGTTGCCAACGATGATCATGGCCACTAGTGCATGGGACACCGTCTCCTTAAGCTGCAGATAATTCTTGTGCTGCGCACACTGGCAAGGCGGGCCCATGAGGGTTCTGTATTCTCTTCCAGGCTTTTCTTGTCTATTTTTGTTATGTAATTTTATGATGCTCTGGACACATTTCAGGTGCATCTTAGACACCTTTTGAGAGTGTTACCAGCTCCTGCCCCTTTCTCTGAGAAAGACAACTTACTCTGCTGCTAACAGACATTCATCACATGATCTGGAGTTCTCCAGAAGTGTTTAAACATGTTATGTGACCTACAGTAAATACATATTATCCAGTTCTTACCAATGGCTTATGTGTTCATGTTAGAATTAGGTCTTGGGCAAAAACTAGAAATAAACTGTAAAAACTCACCGCTCAGATGTTTTTTATAGCGCCAGTGTAGATCTCAACCTGTCATCTTTCAAAGTATGAACTGACTTAAAGAACTGCCTAACATTGATGATGAAATGATTTCTCCCTCAAAGTTTAGGTGGTTTTGTGTTTGCATGTTTGCTTTCTGCATGCTCTAATGTTTAAGGTCTGTGAAGGCAAAAGTTTTAAAATTTGCAAATGATAAATGCTAGTATTCCAAATATGGTAATCTTGTACTGTTTTTAAAGTGATTTATGTTAGGTAAATTGGGATGACTTTTGCTGCAATGAACAGAAGCTCCTGACTTAAGGTGAATTAAGTAACAAGGCAATTTATTATTAAGGGTGGCCTGATTGCTGATTGAGGCAGCTGCCCAAGAATATCACTGCAGGGACCCAGTTTTTTCTTACGGTTCTGTTTCACCGTCCTGAGCATTGGCCTTGCCTCCCCACAGGCTGCCTCCTCTTGTGCTCATGTGATTGCTGTAGCAGTTCCAGGTATCACATCAAGAGACAGAAACAACCAGAAGAAGAAAGAGGCCACCACTTCTGGTCTCCTTAATAGGAAAGCAATCTCTCCTACAGGCTTTTCAGAATTCCCCTCTAATCTCATTGGCCAGAATGAAGTCACATGCCTGCTTCTAAGCTAATCACCGATGCAAAAAGAGAACGGTCATTATTGGCTTAAACCCAAAAAGGGACATAAAATGATATGGCTCCGATGACTGGAGGAACACCAGGGTCCTTGGTCTCGTGCCATTTAGATAAAATGATACAGATGCATGTGGAGTGGTTTTAAGGAGTGAAGGGAGGAAGGAGAGAACAGCTGCCCCGTACAGAGACGAGGGTGGAAGGATTGGAACAAAGAGAAACCCTGTGTGCAGCAGGAAAGTGGGTGCTTATATTGGGAGGAGGTGGTGTCTGGTTTGCATAGGGCCCAGGGGATTGGTTTAACCAGATGTATTGTGTAGGTAGCCCACAAAGAGCCTAGCCCTCCCCCATTAGCCTTTAATATGGAAATGTGGGTCGCCATGATATTGTGAACACATGGTGTTATCTGGAGGTGGCCATGACACTTGGCATACATGGTGACAAGAAGAAGGTGGGAATCACCGTATTGGGAGGACTGTTTCTAATGGCCTGCATTTGCATATCAAAGCTTGCCAGCTTGGCCCTTCAAGCCATTTTTCTGTTAGAAAAGAAAAGGTTTGGGGGTTTGGGAGTTGTTGCTTTTATTAAAAGAAACGGCCTTACCAAGAACTCCTTTAACCCTCTCTATCTGCCTAAATATTATTTCTTAATAACTCTTGTATTATTTCCCCCAGGAGAAGCAAACCTAACTGCTATTAGGGTATGTTGGACGATGATTCTTTCTGGCTACTTCCCACTGAAAAGGGGCATCATGCAGGGGAACAGCAGCTGGGCCTTCTCCTGAGGTTGATCCAATGGTTCTTGGAAGAATGGTGTGTCCATGTGTGGCTCTGCTCGCAGCACCATTTGGAGTTTTATTGCTTCTAGGTGAAAAGAGATCAATTTTACAAGAAGGTTTAAAATATAGAGTTAGAACAGGAGCATTAAGATTACCACCGTTGGTGGGGGTCCTATAGACCATAACTGACGGTAGAGTTTGGTACCTCTTAGTTACGCCAATGGATTGCAATACTGGTTTTTCTCCAATAGGTGTCGCTGTAAATTACCAGAAACGTTAATATACAAATAACATTTTCCTTGAGAAATGCATATGTTTTCCCTTTGACTTGTCATTAGAGAATAACTTTAGGCATAGGCCATTTTTATAACTTGCAATATGATTGGGATAAATACGTTATTGGGTGGCTAAAATAACTTTAGCATTAATTTTGACAATTCCTTTCCTTTAATAACTAATTTTTTTCATGACTTTCACAGACCCTCTTACAACATACTTCAACTTTCTTACTTGTCTTAAACATCCTTCCTTTAAACATCCAGTCATTTTCTTCTAGGACAAGTATTTATGATACAAAACCCTTGTATAAAATTTCTTTAATTATAACCTTTTCATAGCTTAGAGTGCATTATATTACCAACCTTTAGTAAGAAACCCTATTAAACTTAACGATAGTAAAACTTTCATGCTTGCTTCTTATCTGTAACTATTACTCCTGCTATAAGCAAAACAACCTTGGCTAAATTTCTCCTGCAAGTATTAATCCTGTTATAAGGATGATAATCAGCCAAAATATTACACCAGTTAGAAATTTACAAGCAGAATCCCACATTGTGGGTGCCACAGTGTCTAGTTCTATTGCAAATAGTAGCATGACTGTAACAATTTCCACAAGAGGGCATAGTAAATAATTTTTGTTTTAAACTTTACTTACCAAGATATAATATTTCCTTATGGGGATTTACAAGTTTACAAATGCAATCCCACGTATAATATGCATTAGAAAGAAGTTATAATATTTGGTGGCAAATTTTGAGAGGGAAGGGCAGAAATGACAAAAAGTATCTGTTGAGGTAAAGTGGGACTGTGTAAGGTAAGGAGTCCTCACTCAGTTCCTTATCTTTATGATTTTTAGCTTCAGATCTTCTATTTCTCCACATTGATATTCAGGTCGTTCCTCTGAGCTGTCAGGGGTTGCTCCCTCAGCCCTTCAGGCTTTGACTTGACTGTAATGTATCCAGGGGCTGATTCCTGTAACTTTTACTGCCGGGAGAGTTGAAAGAACAGTGTTGGGCCGGGCCTTCCCAGCTTGGCCTAGGGAAGGAGTTTTCACTAATACCTAATATCCTGGGATATATAAAGGTGGTCTTATTTCCTGGGGTTGGGCTTCTGTTAGTTGCGTTAATTCTTGTTGGAAGTGAGCTAGAGAGATTACATGCTTAACCAATTTAGAGGTTTCCTGCCTGAAAACAGTCTCTGAGCACAATAAGTTTCATCCTTTCCCAAGTGAAAAGCTTGGTGAAGGATTTTACCGACCTTCATTGGCTGGAGGCTGGCAAATAGAGTTTGCCATCCTGACTGCAGCCTTCCTGAGGGCTGAAAAGGATGCCCTTGAGAAATGGCCCATTCTATTTCTGTAGCAGAATACTGAGGTTTAATTTCTTCATAGAGCCCTCCTAGCTTAGAAAGGCTTGAAGTGTGTTAGTGCCTTGAAGCTTCCTAGCCATTGACTTAGCTGCCTGATCACCTAATCTGTTTCCTTCAGCTACCTCACCTGTTCCCTTTCCCTGTTCCCTATGATACATCCCTGCTATCTCTCCTGGAAGAAAAACTGGGAATAATAACCTGCTAATTTCCTGATGATATTTTATAGGAGCTCCACTTGTGGTAAGAAAATGCCTTTCCTTTTCAATGGCAGCATGAGCATGGAAAATCAGGAAAGCATACTTGGAGTCAGTGTAAATGTTAGCTACCTTTCCCTTGCTTAATTTAAGTGCTCTTGTAAGAGCTCTTATCTCAGCTAACAATGCTTGTGTGGGGGGAGAGTGGTTACTATGTACTTCTTGCTTTACCTGCTGTTTGCTAGCTGAGAGCTCCCCCTAGAGGACAGTGATCCTGACACATTACGTATATGGGACTTAAACATGGTACAGGTAACTTAGAGGCTTTTCTGACTGGCAGAGCTATCTTGACAATGGGGTGGAAGCATGTGTAAATAGGTCCTCCTAACTACAACTAAGGATGAGAAAAATATTGGATTACAGTTTTTCCTGAGATGCCATGCATGGTCGTGCTATAGGAAGAGGGGAGGGCTAGATGAGAGAGGAGGATAGAGAGACCGGCTCTAGTGTTTAGGAGGAGGTCTGCTTTCCTTCCTTCAATTTCCAGAATCACCCAGGGCTCCTGTGTTGATGGCAGTTTGAGCCGCTGGAGCTGAGGTTGAGCCCCGGGACCCATCAGTCCTGCTGGACCATCTGTGAGACTGGTCCTGAACCCTGTGACCTCCGTCTCTGGGGGCAATTCCACCTCCAGTGGTTTTCGCCACAGGCTGCACAGGGTCATGGTGGCTTCGTCTTGCTGCCCGGGCGTTCCTTTTTAAAAAGCCCTGGCCTGCCACACCGATAGCAACTAGCAGATGCACCTCAGGGATCTTGGACTTTGCAAGCCTGCAAAGCTGCTGCTACAGCCTCTGTCCTCCTGCGCTTTCTTTCTCTGGGGCCTCCCCCTAGTCCCTATTATAAAAGACCAAAATGCCCACCTTCAGGAGGTCCTCTAAGGTGCTCTTTGCTCCTGTAGCTTGCTTCGGTAGTTGCCTTCTAACACTGGGAGCTGCCTGTGTAATAACCTTGACCTTCAGGATGAGTTGTCCCTTGACTGAATTAGGGGATAAGGAGGTGTGTTCTATTAGTGCCTGTCTCAGCCTTTCCATAAAGGCTGTAGGAGTCTCATCTGGGTTTTGGTCTGTGATATACAGCTTAGAGTAATTAAGAGCTTTGGCCCTGGTTTTCTGTAGGCCTTCTAAAATGCGTATTAAAAAGTGCTTCCTTTTCCATTCATTTCCTGAGCTATTGGGGGTCCAGTTAGGGTTGTTTACCGGAACTGCTTCCCTCCCTGTTGGAATGGTGTTTCTGCTGTTTCTTTGCTTTCCCTATCTGCTCGCTTCCCTTTTGATGTATTGTAGGAGATACATTGCTCACCTCCGAAATTATCTGCTGCTGGCATAACTACCTGCTTTTCAGCCGCAGTGAGGGTCTGGTATAGGAGCAGCATAGCAACCCTCCCTGAGGTGAAATACCTGAGTGAAATTTTGGAAAGCTTGTATATACCTATCAGGGTCATCAGATGTTTGACCTGTTTTCTTGTATTCGCCTAAGGTTCTGTAATGAAAAGGGAACTTGAAGGGGCCCCAAATAAGGAGGATCCTCAGATGATTCCCCTGGAAGTTGCTTCTCTAACCTTTGGGGATCTGTTTCCCCTCGGCCTGCCTGATATGACTGCTAAAAGAGCTGAGTTGATCTTACAATGCTTGCGAAGGTTTAGTAAAAATGCCATGTCCTTGTGCAAAAGAAAATGAGTTGCTTTTCTCTTCAAAGTCCTGAGGTTAAGGAAGCTCCGGCGCTTTAGAGTGCGCTCCAGACGGGGGCAAGCTGAAGATAATCTGTTAACCATTTAGAAAAAGGCATGAGAGTAAAAGCATCCTCTGAGGCTCCTTCCTTTCTGTATGACCCAGGGTGGAGGAGAAGACCGAGCATCCTCCAACTGTTTTCCCTCCCTGGTTCCTGGATCCCCGCACTGTGTTAAACGTGCCACCCATGGTTTTGAAGGCATGGTCCAGATGAACTAAATGATGGGACTAACCATGCTTTACCCACGCAACCTTAGGGGAAGTTAGCAGGTTATTATCCTGTTTTTCTTCCATGAGAGAGAGCAGGGATGTATTGTAGGGAACATCAAAAGGGAACAGATGAGTAGCTGAAGGAAATAGATGAGGCCAAAGTTTATATCCACTTTCTGAGACATAATATATGTGTTAAATAATGTAATTAAGTAATCTATTCATTTATTAAATTGCTGGCTAGGGACCATAACAGGTGTTATATTTTGCTATAATATGCTGATGATCTCTGAGGCTCTTTTCCCTCCTACATTAAATGTTCTAAAACCCTCATTTTTTTTTAAATTTACTATAAAGAAAAATTTGTGGAAAATAGAAAATCAGTTTCCTTTGAGATCCTGGGGTTAGGTAACACAAATCCTTATCTTTGATAGGGGATATGAAATATTGTGTTTGTATCAGATCATTCTTGCACTGCTATAAAGAAATATCTGTGACTGGGTAATTTATAAGTAAAGAGGTTTCATTGGCTCACGGTTCTGCAGGCTGTACAGGAACCATGGCAGCACCTACTTCCAGGGAGGCCTGAGGAAGCTTTCAATTATGGCAGAAGGCAAAGGGGGGCAGGCACATCACAGGGTGAGAGCAGGAGCAGGAGAGGGTGGGAGCGAGGTACCACACACGTTTAAACAACCAGATCTCACAAAAACCCACTCACTATCACGAAGACAGCACCCAGCCCCGAGGGATTCGCCCCCATAACCCAAACACCTCCTACCAGGCCCCACTTCTGGCATAAGGGATTACATCTCAGTGTGAGACTTGAGTGGGGACAAATATCAAAATTATATTAGTGTTAGCGATATGATGAATTCATTATGTATAAGCACAGTGAAGCCTTGTAGACAGCGAGTACAGACTGTATCACTCATGCCTCAGCATGCAGCCATGCAGTGTGTGTGGATTCATAATTAAGTGCGGCTGCCAATAACTCGAGCCTTAAATAGCACCTTCACCAAGTTAGTGGCTTTATGGAGTTAGACTGGGACTGGAATACTTGCAGAAAGGTATCAAAGCCTGGGCCCTGTCTTCCCACCTGGTCATCTAGGGAGTGTGCTTGTTGCCTTACGCGGCTGCTTTACCTCCAGCATCAGGTCCGTGTAGAGAAGAAGAAAGAAAGAATGAGGGTAAAATGCATTTAAAACTGGGTATCGTCCTCTTTTAACAGTCATTCCTAGAGGTCCCAAGGAAAAATCTGCTTTCATATAACTTAGTCTAAAATGTGTCACATGGGCATCTTGTCTGCAAGGGACGTTGGGACGGTAGTGAATACATCTTTTAACTAAATCGGACTGTCAACACGGCAGGCGAGGAGAATGCATGTAGAGCAGACCACTGGCAGTCTCCACCACACCAGATCTGAGGATGAATGTCATACTGGTCACAGGTGCGAGAAAAGTAAATCAAAATTTAGGTCTACAAGTGATAAAGGTATTTTTATTACTATCTTTGGCTATGTAACAATTTATTCCAAATATTAGACTAAAAAGCACCAAACATTTCTTATCTCACAGATTCTCTGGGGTAGGACTCCACCTGTGTGCTAGCCCAACGCTCGGAATCAGGGTGTCTCACAGGCTGGGATCCAGGTGGGAGCTGGCCAGGGCTGCAGTCTCATCCGAAGGCTCAGCGAGAACAGGGTCTGGCTCCAAGCTCACTCATGTGGTTGTCATCAGGATTCAGTTCCTCACAAGCCCTTGGTCTAAGGGCCTTAGTTCCTTGCTGGCAGTTGGCTGGAGGACTCCCTCCATTTCTTGCTATGTGATCTTTTTCATGCAGTAGCTCACAATATATCATCTGCCCTTAATCACAGCAAGCAAGTGAGAGGGCCAGAAAGATGGCAAGATGGAATCCTGGGTCTTTTTATAGCTTCATCTCAGAGTGACATCCCATCCCTTTGGTCCTGTTCTGTTCATTAGGAGCAAGTTGCTAGATGCAGCCTGCACTCAGGGAATGAGATTACACAGGGGTATGAATCCCAGGAAGTGGGCATTGGGTGCCATCTTAGAAGCTACCTACCACAATGTCAGTCACGAATCATTCTATCTACTAGAACGAATGGCTCCTTCTCCTTACAGAGTTCAGAGGGAGTTGTCCAAGAGGAAAGACAGTGTGGGCTCCTCTTTCCTAATGCATTCTCTTCTGCCTGCTTGAATTATGTAATTCTTTTGAAAATGCACACACACACACACACACACACACACACCACTTTCTTGTCTCAATGTTGGTAACTATATAATTTTTAACTTTTCTCTGTTACCTTCCTAACTTTAAATTATTTTTAAACCTCCATTTTTGTTCCACCAACTTTACTCTTGCCCTTTACTATATAAAATGAATTCTTACCTACTTTCCCCATTCTGTAACTCCTCTCCTATTAACTCTGTCTTATGTTTCCAAGGCTGTCAATGTTTTTATTCTCTCTTTTGTGCTTTCTCATGGGTTGAATCCATACATTAATATCATATAATGATATTTACATGATTTGTATTGTATATGCTCCCTGCTGAGCAAACTAGTATCTGAAAATTACATTTTCATCTCTACAGTTTTCTATGTTCAATTTTACTGAGCTTGTGTCTTCCTTAGTCAAACTATAGTAGACTTTGAGGGAAAATGTATCATCTCTCTTTCTCCCTATCTGTCTCCATACCATGAATGTCATACAACTTTTTATTTTCTTCTAATTCAGAACACAATTTTTTCTATGGTTTTGGGAGTTTTCCTGTCATTTCTTTTTTTTGATTTTATTGCATTTTAGGTTTTGGGGTACATGTGAAGACCATGCAAGATTGTTGCATAGGCACACACGTGGGAGTGTGATCTGCTGCCTTCCTCCCCATCACCCACATCTAGCACTTCTTCCCATGCTATCTCTCCCCAATTCCCCTTCCCCCACTGTCCTTCCCCTATTTCCCCCCCAACAAACCCCAGTGTGTAGTGCTCTCCTCCCTGTGTCCATGTGTTCTCATTGTTCAACACCCGCCTATGAGTGGGAACATGCGGTGTTTGATTTTCTGCTCTTGTGTCAGTTTGCTGAGAATGATGGTTCCCAGGTTCATCCATGTCCCTACAAAGGACACGAACTCCGTTTTTTATGGCTGCATAATGTTCCATGGTGTATATGTGCCATATTTTCCCTGTCCAGTCTATCATCAATGGGCATTTGGGTTGTTTCCAGGTCTTTGCTATTGTAAACAGTGCTGCAATTAACATTCGTGTGCACGTGTCCTTATAGTAGAACAATTTATAATCCTTTGGATATATACCCAGTAATGGGATTGCTGGGTCAAATGGAATTTCTATGTGTAGGTCCTTGAGGAATTGCCACACTGTCTTCCACAATGATTGAACTAATTTACACTCCCACCAACAGTGTAAAAGTGTTCCTATTTCTCCACATCCTGACCAGCATCTGTTGTCTCCAGATTTTTTAATGATCGCCATTCTAACTGGCGTGAGATGGTATCTCAGTGTAGCTTTGATTTGCATTTCTCTGATGACCAGTGATGAGCATTTTTTCATATGCTTGTTGGCCTCATGTATGTCTTCTTTTGTAAAGTATCTGTTCATATCCTTTGCCTACTTTTGAATGGGCTTGTTTGTTTTTTTCTTGTAAATCTGTTTTAGTTCTTTGTAAATTCTGGATATCAGCTCTTTGTCAGATGGGTAAACTGCAAAAATTTTTTCC
>NW_016107418.1:6109063-6127221 GCF_001604975.1 Cebus imitator
TGCAGAGGCTTTGCTGAGCTGCTGTGGGCTCCGCCCAGCTGCCCTGTGAACTTCCCTGCAGTCTTGTTTATATTGGCATAGTTAGCACTGCCTCGGCAATGGTGGCCCACCTCTATATTGGCTGACTCTCTCTGTAATGCCAGGTTGCCTTGGCAATGGTGGCCCACCTCTGTATTGGCAGACTCTCTCTGTAATGGCAGGTTGCCTTAGCAACAGTGGGCTGCCTCAGCAATGGCGAGTTGCCTTGGGAATGGCAGGCTGACTACCTCCGTAGTGGTGGGCTGCCTCGGTAATGGCGGACGCCCCTCCCCCACAGAGCTGGATCGTCCCGGGTTCAGCTGTGCTTGCTGTGAAACTCTCAATCCAGAGAGTTTCTGATTGCTGTTCTTTTGTGGGGGTGGGGCCAGCCGAGCCTGATCACCTGGCTCCTTGCCTCAGAGCCTTTTTTTTTTTTTTCTTTTTTATCCCAGGTGTTCCAGTCGCCTGTTGAAAGGGCGCCGGGATCTATTTCCCATGCAGCAACCTACTGCGCCAGCTTAAACAGCGGCGCTGAGATTCGTGGCTCTTTTTTTGCTCAGGAATCTCCTGGCCTGGCTCCCTGTTCACTCCCCTCTTTAATCAGATGAATGTACGGTTTCCTGGGGCTCCAATCGCCAGCCAAAAGGGCACCAGGACCAGTGTATCTTGTACGGAGAACCACCGGCCAGGCCACAAACAAAGCAGCTGCGGGGGGCAAAGCAGCCCCGCCGACGGAAAGTACCGCGCCGGCCAAAACAGCCTCGCTGGTGACCCGTGGGTCTCCTCCGCCTGGGAATCTCCTGGTCCGTGGGCTATAAAAATGCGGCATCCACTCACTCTCTTTGCTTTTACTGGGAGCTGCAACTCTGAGCTGTTCCTAAACGGCCGTCTTGGATCGAAATCCGTCATTTCTAACTGAATGAAATATATGTCTTTTTCACGTTTAATGTATTCCCCAGTCTCAACCATGTTACCTACTGTAGGCCCTCTTCTTCATTCTTTAAGACATTATTTTCAGAATGTTAAGACCTTCTGTTCCAATCTCGGTCAGTTTTCTACAGCAAAGCCAAAGTTGCATGTTCACCAAACTGCTTAAGTTTTCCTTGGCACACACAACGAGAGTCTCTCCCAGATCATCTAGGTGATGTCACGTGATTAATTTTGGCCAATGGATGCAGTCAGATGTGATGCCCACCACTCACTCCTGTAGTGTGAGAAATCTCCCACACACAGTCTCCAGTATCACCCCTTTCTTTCTTTTTTTTTATTAAATTTATTTTACTTTAGGTGCATACTATATCTGGCATTTCTCCCCATGTTATCCTTCCCCTCCCTCCCCACCCCCTGCTGTCTCTCCCCTACCCACCCCCAACTGCCCCTAGTGTGTGATGCTCCTCTCCCTGAGTCCACATGTTCTCTTTGTTCAACACCCACCTATGAGTGAGAACATACGGTGTTTGGCTTCCTGTTCTTGTGTCAGTTTGCTGAGAATGATGTTTTCCAGATTCATCCAAGTCCCTGTGAAGGACACAAACTCATCGTTTTTTATGGCTGCGTAGTATTCCATGGTGTATATGTACCACATTTTCTTTGTCCGGTCTATCATTGATGGGCATTTGGGTTGGTTCCAGGTCTTTGCTGTTGTACACAGGGCTTCAATGAACATGCGTCTTTATAGCAGAACGATTTATAGTTCTTTGGGTATATGACCAGTAGTGGAATTGCTGGGTCAAATGGAATTTCTATTTCTAGATCCTTGAGAAATCGCCACACTGTCTTCCACAATGGTTGAACTAATTTACACTCCCACCAACTGTGTAAGTGTTCCTATTTCTCCACACTCTCTCCAGCATCTGTCATCTCCAGATTTTTTAATGATCGCCATTCTTACTGGCGTGAGATGATATCTCAATGTGGTTTTGATTTGCATTTCTCTAATGACCAGTGATGATGAGCATTTTTTCATATGTTTGTTGGCCTCATATATGTCTTCTTTTGAAAAGTGTCTGTTCATATCCTTTGCCCACTTTTGAATGGGGTTGTTTTTTTCTTGTATATCTGTTTTAGTTCTTTGCAGATTCTGGATATTAGCCCTTTGTCAGATGGGTAGATTGTAAAAATTTTTTCCCATTCTGTTGGTTGCCGGTTCACTCTAATGATGGTTTCTTTTGCTGTACAGAAGCTCTGGATTTTAATTAGATCCCATTTGTTTATCTTGGCCTTTATTGCCATTGCTTTTGGTGTTTTAGTCATGAAGTCCTCGCCTATGCCTATGTCCTGGACGGTTTTGCCTACGTTTTCTTCTAGTTTTTTTTATGGTGTTAGGTTTTATGTTTAAATCTTTAATCCATCCGGAGTTAATTTTAGTGTAAGGTGACAGGTGGGGGTCCAGTTTCTGCTTTCTGCACATTGCTAGCCAGTTTTTGCAACACCATTTATTAAACATGGAGTCCTTTCCCCATAGCTTGTTTTTGCCAGGTTTGTCAAAGATCAGATGGTTGTAGATGTGTGGTGTTTCTTCTGGGGTCTCTGTTCTGTTCCATTAGTCTATGTCTCTGTTTTGGTACCAGTACCATGCTGTTTTGGTTACTGCAGCCTTATAGTATAGTTCGAAGTCCGGCAGTGTGATGCCTCTGGCTTTGTTCTTTTTGCTTAGGATTGTCTTGGCTATGTGGGCTCTCTTGTGATTCCATATGAAGTTTAAAGTAGTTTTTTCCAGTTCTGTGAAGAAGGTCATTGGTAGCTTGATGGAGATAGCATTGGATCTATCGATTACTTTGGGCAGTATGGCCATTTTCACGATATTAATTCTTCCTAACCATGAGCATGGAATGTTTTTCCATCTGTTTGTGTGTCCTCTCTTATTTCCTTGAGCAGTGGTTTGTAGTTCTCCTTGAAAAGGTCCTTCACGTCCCTTGTTAGTTGTATTCCTAGGTATTTTATTCTCTTTGTAGCAATTGTGGATGGGAGTTCGCTCTTGATTTGGCCCATGTTATGCACGTCTGACAAAAGTGTCACCCGCATTAGCTTTGCAAATATCACTTGCTCAATGACCAGTGGATTTAGGGGATGTGGATGGAAAGAATACAACCATTAATGACTATATTTGCCAGGCGATTGCAAGAAAGAGAACAGCTCAGAGAGCACTGACTGATTTGCAAGCAGAAAAGCAAGAGAAGAGAGAATCCAAAGATTCGAAGTCTAAAAGGACTGAAAAGCTAACTTCAAGTTTATAAATAAACTTCTAAAATTATTTGAAAATAAAAAGTTTTATTTCCTCCTCAAGCTGTGTTTTTTTTCCTCTTATGGTTCTTGCTAGAACATTCAAAACAATGTTGGTTATAAGTGATGAGACCAGATGTTTTTGTTTTGTTGCTAATCTTAGGAGAAAAGGATTCTGTTTTTTCCCTATTTAATATTAGCTGTGGGATTTTTTAGATGTCCTTAATTAGTTTGAGGAGTTTCTTTCTTTTGCCTATTTGCTGAGAGTTTTTGCCATGAATAGTTGTTGAATTTTGTCAAATGCCTTTTCTGCATCTTTAGGGATGCTTATAGATTTTCTCCTTTACTCTGTAAAAATGGTCAATTACATTGATAAATTTTCAAATGCTAAATCAATTTTCTTTCCTGGATTAAATTACAATTGGCTACAATGTGTTATCCTTTTTATATATTTTTGAATTAAATATGTAAATATTTTATTAAGAATGTTTGTATTTATGATCATGAAGGATATAATATAGTTTTATTTCCTTGTAATGTGTTTTTGTGGTTTTGGTATCAGGTAAATACTATCCTCATAAGATAGGAAGTATTCCTTTCTCTTTTATTTTTTGAAGGGGTTTGTGTAGAATTGATGTTGTTTCTCTCTAAAATATTTAAACTATTTTGTCAATAACACTATTTGGATCTGGAATTTTCTTTAGGGGATGTTTTAAAATTAAAAATTTATTTTCTTTAATAGATGAAAGACTATTCAGATATTTTTATGTGTGAGCTTTGGTAATGTTTCACACAAATAATTTGTTCATTTCATCTAGGTTTCAAATTTACCAGAATATTGTTCATAATATTCCTTTATTGTCATTGTAAAGTTTGTAGTATCTCTATTGATGTCCCTCTTTTTATTCCTAATATTATATTGATCATAAGTGTCTTATCTCTTTTCTTGATTTATCAATCTAGTTGAGGCTTATTAATTTCATTGATGCTTTCAAGTATCTTTTTTAGTTTTATTTATTTTTTCAATTGGTTTCCCATTTTAATTTAATTTAATCATCTATTTTTTATTTAGATTTAAATTTAATTTGCTCTAGTTTTTCTAGGAAACTTAATTTATTACTCTGGACCTTTCTTCTTTCTTCTTTCTTCTTTCTTCTTCTTCTTCTTCTTTCTTCTTTCTTCTTTTTCCCCCATAGTAACTACCCTATCATGTGAACTTTTCCTCTTTTCCAATGTAACATTTAAAGCTATACATTTCTTTATAAGCACTATTTTGCAGCACCCTACAAAATTTTGATATGCTGTCTTTTCACTATCATTCAGTTAAGAATATTATATATTTTTTCTCTATTTTTTATTTAAGTCATGAGTTAGCTATGTGTGTGCTTTTTAACTTCTAAATATCTAGGGGTTTTCCAGCTAGATTTTTATCTTTCAACTGTAGTTTTTAATTTAATTTTATTATGGTCAGAGAATATAGTCTATATGATTTCAAGCTTTTAAATTTATCAAGCCTATAGTTTACATTGATGAATGTTCCATATGCACTTGAAAAAAAATTGTATCCTGTTGTGGACGTAATGCTTTGTAAATATCAATTGAATTAACTAATTGTATTGTTCAAATCCTCTGTGCCCTTACTGATTTTCTACTTGTTCTATCAATTACTAAGAGAGGAGTTTTGAAGTTTCCAATTATAATTGTGAATTTGTCTGTTTCTCCTTTAAGTTCTATAAATTTTTACTTTATGTATTTTGAAGGTTTGTAATTATGTGCATATACTCTTAGGGTTTTACGTATTATTGATTACATGGGTCCTTTGTCATTATAAAATGTACCTTGTTATCTCCAGTCATATTAATTGACCTGAACTCTACTTTTTCTGATATTAAGATAGGCAACCCACCTTTAGTGTTTTCATTAATTATCTGCTTTTCTAGCCTTTTAAAACTATCTACACGCTAGGCACTGTGGCTCACGCCTGTAATCCCAGCAGTTTGGGAGGCTGAGGCGGGCAGATCACGAGGTCAAGAGATGGAGACCATCCTGGCCAACATGGTGAAACCCTGTCTCTACTAAAAAATACAAAAATTAGCTGGGCGTGGTGGCGCATGCCTGTAGTCCCAGCTACTCGGGAGGCTGAGGCAAGAGAATTGCTTAAACCCAGGAGGCAGAGATTGCAGTGAGCCAAGATTGCGCCACTATGCTCCAGCCTAGCACCTGATGACAGAGCAAGACTCTGTCTCAAAAAAAAAAAAAAAAAGAAAAACTATCTACATATTTAAATATTTTTAATGTGATAAAAAACACATGGCATTAAATTTACCATTTAACCATCTTTAAGTGTACAGTTCAGTGGTGTTAAATATATTTATACTGTTGTGCAATAGATCTCTAAAACTTTTAAATCTTATGCGTATTTGTATTTAAAGTTTATTTCTTGTCACTACCACGTACTTGCATCTTGGATTTTTTTCAGTCTGTCTCTGACTTTTGAGTATTTAAGTCATTTACATTTAGTGTAATTATCAGTATAGCTGCGTTTAAATCTACCAGCTTTTTATTTGTTTGTTTATTGAGACACAGTCTCTTTCTGTGTCACCTGCAACCTCTGCCTACCAGGTTCAAGTGATTCTTGTGCCTTAGCCTCCCGAGTAGCTGGGATTACAGGAGTGTACCACCACACCCAGCTAGTTTTTGCATTTTTAGTAGAGACAGGATTTTGTCATGTTGGCCAAGCTGGTCTTGAACTCCTGGTCTCAAGTGATCAGCCATCCTCAGCCTGACAAAGTGCCGGGATTACTGGTGTAAGCCACCATGCCCAGCCAACTTTCTATTAATTTTTAATTTGTTCTATTTCTGTTTTTTCTGTTTTCGTGCCTTCTTTTTGATTAATTATTTTGTGGTATTCCATTTTGTCTCATCTATAGGCTTATTAAACAAGCAGAAAGTTTTTAGTGGTTGATATAGGATTTACAGTATACATCTTTAATTTATAACAGCTCGCTTTTAAATAATATACTATATAACATATAGAGTAAAAATTGTATGATGGTATACTTTCATCTTCTCCCTCCCTTCATTTGTGCTGTTATTAACATATATTTTACTTCCACATGTTATAAACGTCACAATACATTTTTATTAGTTTTGCTTTAAATAGAAATATTTATTCAAAAGAGAAAAATAATATGATTTTATATTTGTACCAGAATTACTATTTCTGGAGTTTTTTATTCCTTTGTGTAGGTCAGACTATCCATCTCTTACGCTTTTTCTGCCTCAACAATTTTATTTACCATTTCTTTTAGTTCCGGTTTGTTAATGATAAAATCTCTATTTTCATCTGAAAATACCTTCCATTTCCCCTTCATTTTGGAGGACAGTTTTACTAGCTATAGAATTTAGAATTTCTTTCAGCAAATTGTCTTTTGCCTTTTCTAAGAAGTCATAGTCATCTTCTCTTTGGTTTCCCTTTGATAACTTTATAACATGTTTTTTAACTTTGGCTGATTTTAATATTTTTTGTTTTATTCTTGAAATTCAGCAAATTGATTATCATGTATTTTCTGTGTGTGGGGGGGTGTTCATGTGTGTGTTTGTGTGTGTGTTTAGCCTGCTTTGGGTTGGTTGTTCTTCTTGAATTGGATGTTTGAAAAATGTTCTGCCTTTATTCAACCACTTTTTCTGTTCCTTTCTCTATTTGCAACACCAACGCAACTTATAATGCATGTAAGACTGCTTGATATTATCTCATAGGTAACTGAGGCTCTCTTCACTTTTTGTTTTTCTTTGTGCTTTAGTTTGGATAGTTTCCATTGCTATGTCTTCAAGTTTTTATTTTCTGTTCTGCAGTGTGTAAGCTACTGCTAAGCTTATTTAGTGAAGTTTTCACTTTATATATTGTATGATTCAGCTCTAGAAGTTTTACTTGGTTCTTTTATTATGGTTTCCATTTCTCTCCCTATCATATTATCTTTAAGACCTTAAACATGTTTATGAAAGCTGTTTTAAAGTTCTTGCACGCTAATTCCATCAACCTTGTCATTTCTGGGTTTGTTTCCATTGTTACTTTTATCCTGATTATGGATCATATTTTCCTGCTTTGATAGCATTTTTCACTGGATGTTGGACATTGTGATTATTATATTCTTAAGTGTCTCGATTTTGTTTTCTTCCATTAAATTTTTTGTTTTTTGTTGTTGTTTTTGCAGGCAGTTAAATTAGTTATGGAGCCCCTTGATACTTTAGAGGCTTGTTTTTTAAGATTTAAGGTAAGCTTTGTTAAAATAAGATTAAAAGTCTGGAATAGTTCTTGCTTTAGTGCTAGTTTTGCCCTGCTTCCAAGATATGGCCCTTGTGGGGTCTCCGTGGAATATCTCAAGTATTCATCAAGGTCTTTCCACTGTGATTAGTTAGAACTAGAATTCGGTGGGAGTTCTTAGAGTCGTTCAGCACAACCAACCAAAAGCAGGCTAAACACATACACACACACACACACACACACACCCCGCACCATAATCAATCTGCTGAATTTCTCTGGTGGTTTGTCTTTGCTCAGCTTGTTTGACTGTCCCTGTATATATGTACAGCTTAGCACCTAGCTATTCATTCTGTGAAATCCTTATGGAAATTCCTAGAGCTCTTTCTGTGTATAGCTTCTTTGTCAACAGCACTCTGTGCAGCAAACTCCAGCTGCCTTAGCCTCCCCAAACTTTGTCTCTGAACGCTTCCTTTCTTTACCACCTTTGGAGAGGAGCAGCTCTGGAGATGTCTGAATCTTGAAACTGACACTTGCAACTGAAACCCAGAAAAGTAATGTATGAAGCTGAAAATGTGCTGTGGGATGACACATAACATTAAATTTGGTAAAGAATCCATCATGCTGGAAACATTCCTGTCTTAAAACTTGGCTGATTTAAATAGGTTTTCAAAGTGGTTTACGTATGTTTACATAAATAATAAGACATTCCCAGAGGTGTCAATTCACTGATAAGCAGTGTCCTCTGGAGAAGCAATCTTACCATCATCTCTGAAAGTAGTTCAAATACTCAGTATAACTCACTACAGAGAGCTAGCAAGTATTCCTATCCTTCTCTGACTCTTGCTCTTGATAGTCTGGACAACAGAGTAACCACCCATGAATAATATATTCAGATTAAAACACAATACATCGAGCTAGACAAACACTGTTTCCACCCACATGTATCTAAGGTTTATCGCTTGGCTCATTAATGACAATGGATTTACAAGTAAGCTGTCACACTCTTTGAAGAAAGAAAAATAAATTATACATGGAACTTGTATCCACATGTTATCTACTGAATTATTAATTAAATGAGATGCTTCTGTGTGGAAGGAAGGCCGCGTGGTCTTCAACCTTCTCTGTACATTAGAATCCCCTGAGGATTTGGGAAAACTCGGAGTAACCTGCCCAAGCACTAGACCAGCAGTTCCCTGGCTCTGAGTGAGCACCAGGAATTCAGCTGGTGACGGCCGGCCGCACCTCGACTTTCTGAGTTAGTGAGTCTGAACGGGGCCCAACAACTGGCATTTCTAACAACTTCCCAGATAATGCATCTGTCAGAGGTGTTTGAACCAGAGCAACTCCATCTTGAATAGGGGCTGGGAAAATAGGGCTGAGACCTAGGGGCTGCATTCCCAGGAGGTCAGGCATTCTAAGTCACAGGATGAGATAGGTCCGCACAGGACACAGGCCATAAAGACCTTGCTGACAAAACACGTTGCTGTAACGAAGCCATTAAAACCCATCAAAACCAAGATGGCCAAGAAAGTGGCCTCTGGTCATCTTCACTGATCATTATATGCTAATTATAATGCACTCGCATGCTAAAAGACACTCCCACCAGCACCAGGACAGTTTGCAGATGCCATGGCAATGTCAGGAAGTTACCCTATATGGTCTAACAGGGAGGAAGCCTCAGTTCCAGGAATCGCCCACCCCTTTCCCAGAAAACTAATGAATAATCCACCCCTTGATTAGCATATAATCGGGAAATAACCATAAGTATCCTTAATCAAGTAGCCCATGCTGCTGCTCTGCCTGTGGAGTAGTCATTCCTTATTCCTTATTTGGCTAATAACCTTGCTTTCACTTTACGGATTCACCCCTAATTCCTTCTTGCACCAGAGCCAGGAACCCTCTCTCGGGGCCTGGATTGGGACGCTTTTCAGGCAACACATCTGCTGCTGCCTAGGACTGTGCATGGAGAGCCACTGTTTTAGGTCAAGGTCGTCACAGTCTCTGGATGGAAAATATCAGTATTTTCCAACCGTTTGGGATTTCTTCCCTTCTCTTTTCCTTCGTTGCCTCCTTCCTTCCCACTTCAGGAAAATTTCACTTAGAATCTCAAGGTGGAACTTTAGATTTTATAAAAGCACTCAGGTGTTTCCTGGAATAGCATGGATGAATGACGAGTGGTTTCGAGCAGCACAAGGAAGAAGGAGGGAATCTCCCTGGGGAGAGGGGATTACCTGGGGGACAGAGGACGACACAGTGCCTGGATGTGGCAGGAAATCGCTGAGGAAGGTGTCCTGAGATCCCTGTGTGAGCAGAGGCCCACGCTAAGACAGCTATGCAAACAACCACAGTGGGAAAATGCCCATCCCTTCTATTTTATTTTTAATGTTCTGATCATAAAAACATTTAGTGAACATGAAGCGAAGAGGTGAGCCAAATCAACATACGAGAGATGAGCACTCTAGGCAGAGGGTAGATCCAGTGCAAAGGCTCTAGCATTCCTGCTGCATTACGAGAAAAGCACAGAGGCTGGAGGGGAATGAGGGAAGAGCAAGGAGAGTAGGAGCTGACACCAGGGAGGTCATGGAGCCCAGATCAAGCAAGTCCTCGCTGGCCATTGTAAGGACTGAGGCTTTGCTTTGAGTGTGATGGAGAGCCACTGGATAGCAGGATTTTGAGCCAAAAACTGATGTGCTTGCTCTGATGTAATAAAAATGGATTACTTTGGTGAGGCATGGAGCTGGGGAGGAAGCAGGAAGACTTGTAAGGAGGCTGTCGTAGTGCAGACAGAGATGATGGTGGTTCAGACCAGAGGGAAGTGAGTAAGAAGCAGTCGGGCTCTGAACACGATGTCCTGGCAGAGCCAATGCGATGGCCTAATGTGCGATTCAAGGATTTTGGCCTGAGCAGCTGGAAATACGGAGTTGTCATCAACTGAGAGGGACAAGGCTGTGGATGGTGCCGGCTTGGTGGAAGAGGAAACCTGGCGTTTGGTTCTGGACATGGGAAGTCTAAAATATCTATCGGACAACCAAATGGGGATACTGAATGGGTAGGTGTTTGAATTTGGAATTTGAGAGAAAAGTGTGGGTGGGCTGCCCATACAAACTTGGGGGTTATCAACGTAGAGTTGATACTTAAAACCGTGAGACTAAATGAGATTATCAGTGGAGTGAGTATAGACAGAGGAAAGAAAAATCGAATGGATCCATGGGACACTTACACATTAAGAGATTGGGGAGAAAAGGAGAAAGTCAGTGAAAATAAAAAAAAGGAGTGACCTGTGAGGTAGGCAGAAACTCAGAGTGTGGGACCCTGGACACCAGGTAACGAAATGTCCCAAGGGGAAGGAAGCCGCCTACAATGCCACCTGCTGCTGGTGGATCAATTGAGATGAGAAGCAAGAAGGGACCAGTAGATTTTAGCAACATGAAGGTCACGGTGACCGGCGTCGGTGGAATGGTGACAGTGAAAGCCTGAATGCAGTGGATTTAAGAGAGGCCGGGAGAAGAGGAGCTGGAGGCGATGGATACAGACGCTCTTATCAAGAGCTGCTGCTGCAAGGGAATGTAATGACAGGAAGTGAAAGGCAATGGGTAACGTGTGGTGAAGAGAAAGACCTTTTAGGACGGCCTGTTGTGTGTGCTGGTGAGAATGATCCTGCAGAACGTGGAAAATGGGTGACGTAGGAAATAGGGGAGAATTGCTGGAGTGGTGTTCTCAAGTAAGCAACAGTAGAATTCGATGGTGCAAATTAGATGGGCTTTAGACAGGTGCGGACAGCAGAGCCGTGGGAAGGCAGAGCGTGTGGGTGGGCATTGCTGGAAGGAGAGGTGTGGTGAGAGCCCAGGGAAGGTCATTTCTTGTTCCGCTTTCTCAGGGAAGTAGAAATCGAGGTCATAGTTGGGAATGAGGATGGGAGAGATGTAACCTAAATCCCTAAGATACGTGCTCTGCCTGATGTGTTCCGGTCGTGGTTCATTTTTCAGTTTCTGTTACCATGTAGCCGTTTCTTTCTAAATGTCTCTAGGGAGTTGGGAAAGTGAAGCAGTGGGCGCAGGGCAGGCTGCAGGAGCAGTGTGTGTATGCGTTTGTGTGCAAGAGAGACACAATGATCTATCAAAAGAGGCCTGAATCTCAGTAATATAAAGAAAATCAACAATGAAAGAACTTAGAATTTTAAAATTCTACAACTTTCAGTGAACACCTTGGTCACAAAAAAGAGGAGGAGCAAGGAGTTCTCATTTCCAACAAATACCAGGTGTTCCTTTATTGTTACTACCTTTTTGTTTGACTTCCCTTTCCCAGTACAGCATACAACATTCACATTGCCAAACTAAGCTCACATAGGGCCTCTGAGCCTTCCACAGAGGCACTTCTTAGATGCACTGTTTATTAAACGAGGAGGAATGGGGAAAATGAAATAACCTTAAAAAGCTTTCATGCCGGCTGGCCATGGTGGCTCACGCCTGTAATCCCAGCACTTTGGGAGGCCGAGGTGGGTGAATCACAAGTTCAGGAGATTGAGACCATCCTGGCCAACATGGTGAAACCTCCTCTCTACTAAAATACAAAAAAAATTAGCCGGGCGTGGTGCTGTGCACCTGTAGTCCCAGCTACTCAGGAGGCTGAGGCAGGGGAATCACATGTACCCGGCAGGCAGAGGTTGCAGTGAGCCAAGATCATGCCATTGCACTCCAGCCTGGCGACAGAGCAAGACTCCATCTCAAACAAATAAATAAAACGTAACAGAAAAAATGTTTTCATGCCTAACTGGGCTATATTAACTCTATACCAAAAAAATGTATGCAAATTTTCTTAAAATTATTTGGAGTCAGATTCCACTTTTATCTTTAAAATGGTATCTTGGGAATCTGCTAGAGGATCTTGAAAACATCAGGATTTTACATTTAAGAATTTTATGATTTAGGAATGAGAGACCAGGAACAACCTTCCAAATTACACTTACTTTAGGACAAGCACAGAAATTTCTGAAATCTAATTGAGCTCTCCTTCTCTATGTGAACTACCTTACTTAAATAGAAAAGATAATAGTTCAGGTAGTTTTCATTTATGTTTTATACTCAAGATACACACAACAATATTTTCCATCTTAACTATTTTTAAATGTACAGTTCAGGGCATTAAGTACCCTCATGTTGTGTGAAACCATTCCCACCATCCATCCCTGGAGTGCTTTTATCTTGCAAGACTGATACTTTGCACCCATTAGACACCAACTCTCCATTCCTCTCTCCTTCCAACCCCTGGCAACCACCATCTACTTTCTGTCTCTATGAATTTGACTACTGGAGCTTTCTCACATACATGGAGTCATGCATATTTGTCCTTTTGTCTTGCTTATTTCACACAGTGTGCTATCTGCCAGTAGAAGGAACTGACTTTTAATTACCGATTCTTCTTGTGAGTAGATGGGGTTTCAGTGTCGTGGCCCACTTACAGTGCAATACTTACGTGAGGCATTTAGCTCAAGAGAGCTGTTCATGAAGACATTGTTGGAGGGTGACTTAGGTGATTGGCGAGTTATTCTCTTCACCCTGGGAACAAGTCAAATACAGCCTGGCTTTGGTTCACTAGAATAGATCTCAGAGGAGCTTACTGGAAAAAATCGAGTTGTAAAGGGAAAGTAAAAAACCGTACTTACATTTTGGAAAATGTTCATGTATTTACAATAAGATAGGCCAGGCATGGTAGCTCAGTCATGTAATCCCAGCACTTTGGGAGGCCGAGGCGAGCGGATTACTTGAGATCAGGAGTTCAAGACCAGCATGGCCAACATGGTGAAACCCTGTCTCTACTAAAAATACAAAAATCAGCTGGGCATGGTGGCACACGCCTGTAATCTCAGCTACTGGAGGGGCTGAGACATGAAAATCACTTGAACCTGGAAGGTGGAAGTTGCAGTGAGCCCAGATTGCACCACTGCATTCCAGCCTGGGCAACAGAGTGAGACTGTCTCAAATGAAAAAAATTAATAAATAAAAGGAAATAGAATACTAAAGCAACAATGAGATCCTATTACACATCTATTGAGATGGCTAAAATCCACTGTCTTCCCTGTCAACACCAACAGGAACAGCAACAAGAACTCTCATTCATTCCTGATGGATATGCAAAATAGTACAGGCACTTTTAAAGACAGTCTGGTGGCTTCTTATAGAACTAAATATATTCATACCATACAATCCACCAATTATGCTACTGGGTATTTACCCAAAGAATTGAAAACTTATGTCAACAAGAAAACTTATCTCATTGCAAAAGTCTGCACACAGATGTTTGGAGCAGCTTCATTCATAATTACCTAAACTTGGAAGGTAAATAAACTGTGGTATATTCGGATGATAGAATAGTAATCACTAAAAGGAAATAAGCTAGAATGTCATGAAAAGGAGGCACGGAATAACATTAAATACGTATTATGAAGGGAAAGACGTCAATCTGAAAAGGCTCTGCAGTGTACGTTTCCAACTACTTGACATTCTGGAAAAGGCAAATCTCTGGCAACAGCAAAAAGATGAGTGGTGGCCAGGAGACGGGTTTATAGATGGAGCACAGAAGACTTTTAGGGCAGTGACTCTATTCTCTTATGATGCTGTTATGGCGGATACATGTTATTCTACATTCGTCCGAACCCACAGAATGTGCGACACCAAGAGTGAATCCTAATGTATACTGTGGACTCGGGGTGATGATGATGTGTCAATGGAAGTTCGTTGATGGTAACAAATGCAGCACTCCAGTGGGGGGTGCTGATAGTGGGGGTGCTGTCCATGTGTGAAAGAAGGAGTACGTGGGAAATCTCTGTATCTTCCTCTCAATTTTGCTGTGAATCTAAGGGTTCTCTTAAAAAAATAAGGTCTTTAAAAAGGGGGTGGGATATTTAAACAGATATTTCACCAAAGAAATAGTGTGCAAGAAAGTTAGGACAGCAGGTTGGAGACAGCTATCCTTTGAAAGACCTACTCGCAAGGTTGGTCCTTGGCTAGTATTTAGGAATCTGGCTAGGAAACAATTCCCTAAACTGATGTAAACTTTCCGTATGTGACTCCCAGGAAGCCAGCAAATGAATTCCTCCAGACACTGCCTATGTCTTTTTACCTTATGATTGAGCTGTATATCTTTACTATATAACTGTGCATTCTCCACGAATACAACTATATGCTAAGTCACCTGAGTCCTTTCCAGTGCATCTCCAAACACAGGGATGGGCATGGGGACCACCAACACCGATGGCAAACATATGCAAAGATGCCACTTATCATCAGCCACAGAATGGAAATGTAAATTAAAACCACAATAAGATACACATCCATTAGAATGGTTACAATTCAAAAGACTAAACCGGTGGCTCAAGCCTGTAATCCCAGCACTTTGGGAGGCCGAGGTGGGTGGATCACGAGGTCAAGAGATCGAGACCATCCTGGTCAACATAGTGAAACCCTGTCTCTACTAAAAATACAAAAAATTAGCTGGGCATGGTGGCACGTGCCTGTAATCCCAGCTACTCAGGAGGCTGAGGCAGGAGAACTGCCTGAACCCAGGAGACGGAGGTTGCGGTGAGCCGAGATCGCGCCATTGCACTCCAGCCTGGGTAACAAGAGCGAAACTCCGTCTCAAAAAAAAAAAAGACTAAACCATGCCAAGTGTTGACAAGGATTGCTGGTAGGAATGTAACCACGGTTTAGTGGTTTCTTCAAAAGTTAAACATACACCTAGCATGTGATCCAGCCATTTCACTCCTAGATATACACCTACGAGAAATGAAACCAAGCGTCCATACAAAGACTCGCACACAAATGTTTACAGGAGCATTATTTGCAGTAGCCAAAAATTACAAACAAAATACCCACCAACAGGTGAATGGATAAGCAAACTGTGACGTAGCCATACAAAGGAATGCTGCTCAGCAGGACAAAGAAATAAACTGTTGATTCAAGCTGCAGCAGGGGGAAGCTCAGGATAATCATGAGTGAGAGAGGGCAAACAAAAAGTCATATGTACTATGTCATTCATGTATAAAACTTCAGTAAATGCAAACAGATGTATGTGACAGGAAGCACATCAGGGTCAAAACTTATCAAATTGTGCACTTTAAACATGTGCAGTTTATTTTACCTCAATAAACCTCAATTATACCTCAGTAAAGCTGATTTTTTTTAAGTTCATGTGGTAGTGACCAAATATGTACCTGCTTTAAAAAAGAAAAAAACATTTACAGAGGTAAAAGCAAATTCCTGAGACCCAATAAATCCAAGCACTTAAGTCTTAGAATTGTAATAAAAATCCCTGCTACAAAAACTTAGCATCAACAATGCAATCAATAAAACAGTTGAGTGGCAGCAAACTTGTCAATTGCATTAAAACCTAGTGGACATTCTGGTGTGGGCCACCATACATTTCAAAGGGCTGTGGCTCTTGGGGAAGATTTTTGGCTTCCTTGAAATGAACTTTTCAATCTTGGATAATGCTGTCAACAGCCAATGGCAACAGCAGATAAGAAGCAACAACATTCAAAAGCACTGTAAAATTCTAAGTTTCCTCCAGGTAGTTGGAATAAAGGCAGAGTTAATGTGAATAATGAATCCCAATACTTACAGCCCCTTTGCAGTAGAGCTGGAGCTGTCCCATAGGAGTCCGACAATTATGGACATCCTTTTTCTAATTCTAGAACAATATCGAAAGTTTGTTAGTTTCTGTCGTCTTCAGTCCATGATCCTAACACACACACACACTCACACACACAGTCAAAAGAATTCCAGTAGTCCTCAGCTGACAATTAGCGAAAAGGTCAGCATGTTTCTTTTTTTTAATTTTAAAAATTTTTTTCATAAGTTTTTGGGATACAGGTGGTATTTGGTTACATAAGTTCTTTAGCGGTGATTTGTGAGATTTCAGTGCACCCATCACCCAAGCAGTATATACTGCACCATATTTGTAGTGTTTTATCCTTTACCCCCTCCCACTCTTCTCCCCAAGTCCCCAAATCCATTGCATCACTCTTATGCCTCTGTGTCCTCATAGCTTAGTTCCCACATATCAGTGAGAACATGGGACGTTTGGTTTTCCATTCCTGATTACTTGACTTAGAATAATAGTTTCCAGTCTCATCCAGGTCACTGCAAATGCTGTTTGTTTGTTTGTTTGTTTTTTGTGACCAAGTCTCCCTCTGTCACCCATGCTGGAGTGTGCAGAGGCATGATCTCAATTCATTACAGCCTCCATAGGGTCTGGGCTCAAGCGATTCTCCTGTCTCAGCCCCCCAAATAGCTGAGATTACAGGTGTATGCTGCCACACCCAGCTATTTTTCCTATTTTTAGTAGAGATGGAGATTCAGCATGTGGGCCAGGCTGGTCTTGAACTCCTGACTTCAGGTGATCCACCCACCTTGGTCTCCCAAAGTGCTGGAATTACAGGCAGGATCCACCTTACCTGACCTGCAAATGCTGTTAATTCATTCCTTTTTTATGGCTGAGTTGTATTCCATCGTGTGTGTGTGTGTGTGTGTGTGTGTGTGTGTGTATCCCACAGTTTATTTACCCATTTGTTGATTGCTGGGTATTTGGGTTGGTTCCATATTTTTGCAATTGTGAATTGTGTTGCTGCAAACATCCATGTGCAAGTATTTTTTTCAAATAATGACTTCTTTTCCTCTAGGTAGATATCCAGTAGTGGGATGGCTGGATCAAATGATAGATCTACTTTTAGTTCTTATTCTCCACATTGTTTTCCATAGTAGTTGTACTAGTTTACACTCCCACCAGCAGTGTAGAAGTGTTCCCTGTTCACCACATCCACACCAATATCTACTGTTTTTTTGATTTTGAAATCAGGTAGTGTGATGCCTCCAGACTTGTTATTTTTACTTAGTCTTGTTCTGGCTATGTAGGGCCTTTTTTGGTTTCATATGGATTTTAGAATTGTTTTTTCTAACTCTGTAAAGAATAATGGTGGTATTTTGACGGGGACTGCATTGAATTAGTAGATTGCTTTTGGCAATATGGTCATTTTCACAATATCGATTCTACCCATCCATGAGCATGGGATGTGTTTCCATGCTCACATCATCTATGATTTCTTTTAACAGTATTTTGTAGTTTTCCTTGTAGAGGTCTTTTGACTTCTTGGTTAGGTATATTCCTAAGGGGTTTTTTTTCTTTCAGCTATTGTAAAAGGGGTTGAGTTGTTGATTTGATTCTCTGCTTGGTTGCTGTTGGTATATAGAAAAGCTACCAATTTGCATATATTAATTTTGTGTCTGGAAACTTTGCTGAATTCTTTTAATAGTTCTAGGAGCTTTCTGGAGAAGTCCTTAGGATTTTCAAGGTAAATGATCATATCAACAGCAAACAGTGACAGTTTAACTTCCTCTTTACCAACTTAGATGCCCTTTATTTCGTTCTCATGTCTGATTGCTCTGGCAAGGACCTCCAGTATTATGTTGAAGAGGAGTGGTGAAAGTGGGCATCCTTGTCTTGTTTCCATTCTCTGAGGAAATGCTTTCATCTTTTCCCCATTCAAGATTATATTGGCTTCGGGTTTGTCATAGATGGCTTTTATTATGTTAAGGTATGTCCTTTGTGTGCTGATTTTGCTGACGGTTTTTTTTTTTTTTTTTTTTTTTTTTTTTTTTTT
>NW_016107418.1:6127366-6154576 GCF_001604975.1 Cebus imitator
GGGGTTTCACCATGTTGACCAGGATGGTCTCGATCTCTTGACCTCGTGATCCACCCACCTCGGCCTCCCAAAGTGCTGGGATTACAGGCTTGAGCCACCGCGCCCGGCCTTGCTGAGGGTTTTAATCATAAAACGGTGCTGGATTTTGCTGAATGCTTCTTCTGTATCTATTGAAATGATCATGTGATTTTTGTTTTTAATTTTGTTTATGTGGTGTATCACATTTACTGACTTGCATATGTTAAACCATCCCTGCATCCTTGGTATGAAATCCATTTGATTGTGGTGGACTATCTTTTTGATATATTGTTGGATTCAGTTCACTAGTATTTTGTTGAGGATTTTAGCATCTATATTCATCAAGCGTATCGGTATGAAGTTTTCTTTTTGGGTTATGTCCTTTCCTGGTTTTGGTTATTAGGATGATGTAGGCTTCATAGAATGAATTGGGTGGGGGTTCTTTCTTTCTCTAGCTTGTAGAACAGTGTCAAAAGGATTGGTACTAATTCTTCTTTGAATATCTGGTAGAATACTGCTGTCAATCCATCTGGTCCTGGACATTTTTGTGTTGGCAATTTTTAAATTACCATTTCAATCTTGCTGCTGGTTATTGGTCTGTTCGAGGTATATAATTCGTCCTGATTTAAGCTAGGAGGGTTGTATTTTTCCAGGAATTTATCTATCTCTTCCAGGTTTTTAGTTTATGTGTGTAAAGGCGTTCATAGTACCCTTGAATGATATTTTGTATTTCAGTGGTGTCAGCTGATTACAGCTGTTTCGTTTCTTTGTGAGGTTATTTGGATTTTCTCTCTTCTTTTCTTGGATGGGGGTGGGATTTCCAGGTCACTGGACTTATGTACCTAGGAGGATTATGACTGCCTCTGCTGAGTCATGCAGGTTGTCAAGGAAGTGGGGGAAAGCTGGCAGTCACTGGCCTCATCCAGTTGCCACACAAATTGAAGGGCCAGTCTCACTCCCATCATGACCCCCGGAACAGCCCCAAGTCTGTTTCCAGGCAGTGGGCGAGATAGGCTTGAAAACTTGCCCAGGGCTTTCTGCCTCCCAGCTGCGAAAGAAAAGGGCTTCAGTTCTTCCTCTGCCAGTGACATCTACAAGCCAGATTTGCATCCTCCCCCAAGTTCTGGTCAGGAGACTTCTTGCTCCTTGCAAATCGTTACAAAGTTCAGCTAGAGATTTCCTTTTCCTCCCTGTGGAGTTTTACCCCCCGTTTCTCTGGCCACCCTCCTGATGGATCCCTGTGGCCCCAGGCAGGGGAATAGGCTGTTTGGGGACCTAGCAGGCTCCCAGGGCCTTTCTGCTGCTTCCTTTACCCTTTCATTTTGCCCAGCTTGGCTCTAACTTGACTCAGTTCCAGTTAAAGTCAGAAACTTCTGCAAACAGACCTTCAGGCTTCTCCAGTGGGGCTATGTGTTTGAGAAAGGAGCACCTCCCTTTCCCACTTCCACAGTTGGGGCCCTCACAGTATTTGCGGTGTCTGCCGGGTCCTGTAGGAGCAGCCTGTTTCCTCTTTTAATAGTCAAGAATATGGGAGAGAACCCACCAGGTCCAGGCACAGTGGCTCATGCCTGTAATCCTAGCACTTTGGGAAGCTAAGGAGGAGGATTGCTTGAGCCTGGAGGTTTGAGAACAGCAACTCAGTGAGCCTATGTCTCTAAAAAGTAAATAAGTAAACAAAGAAAGTCAACAAATATTTTAAGGAATATATGATATTCAGGATATGCATAATTTTTCAAAACGCTAAGAAAATGATCAAATAGGAAAAACACTCAAGACATTCAAACAGGTTTTTTGTTGTTGTTGTTTGGGTTTTTGTTTTTTGTTGTTTTTTTTTTTTTTTTTCCTAACTAGAAATCAGATTCTTACTTTTTCCAAGGTGTTACATTTTACAACTTCAAAATCTTGAGGAAGATAAGGAATTTCAACATTCTCTGTATAAAAACTGAAATTTGTACAGTGTATAATTAAATTTTTAACATTACAATGGACTTTAGGATAAACAAAATTTCACAAATTTTTTTCTTGTAGATGCTTACAAAATGCATAATAGATCCCTTACAAAATACATGATAAGTCCCCAAGGCCTCCTTAGGTATCCCAGAAATTGTTAAAAGATCATTTGAAATGAGCTGGATGCCTCCTCTGCATACTTCTCCAGCTTGGATGCCCAATGCCGTAACTTCTGCACTGGAAGATGGTGTCCCCGAGGCACAGGCAGAGGCAGAAAGAAGTGGGCCACACTCTGGGGATGGGCTACTTGTGTTCGCTTTGGGTCTGACTTTTGGAAGCTACGTCACTCCTCTCTGGACCACAGTCCATTCTCTCTAAAATAAAGGAGTCAGACTTCTCATAATCTCTGGTTTTCATTTTGGATCTTCTTCTCTTTAAACATGATTATTAACAAATATAACAAGACTGAATGTGATGCCTAATTAACCCTACGTTTTGGGTATGCTTTAAGCAGCCGTATAGAACTTTAGACTTACACACTCCATTTAAGGAAGGCTATTGTTATTTCCATTTTTGAAAATATCAGGCAAAAGTAACAAACTTCTTTACTCTAAGGGCTGCTCAGTAAATTAATAGGTTGAGAGGCTGCCTAAATCTCATCACCATTGTTTTTTCTTTTTAAAAATCAATTAATCTGCCATGCGTGGTGGCTCACGCCTGTAATCCCAGCACTTCAGAAGGCCGACGCAGGCAAATCACTTGAGGTCAGGAGTTCGAGACCTGCCTGACCAATATGGTGAAAACCCATCTCTACTAAAAATGCAAAAATTAGCTGGGCATGGTGGTATATGCCTGTAGCCCCAACAACTCACCTGAGGCAGGAGAATCACTTAAACCCAGGAGGCAGAGGTCGCAGTGAGCTGAGATTGTGCCATTGCACTCTAGCCTCAGTGACAGAGTTCAGACTCTGTCTCAAAAAAAGAAAAAAAATTAATCTAATAATGGCATTCAATTTCATATAATATTGAGGTTATAAAAATAATGATCACTATGCTAGTTAAAGTAAAAAGTCTCAAAAGCTCACTAAGGAGTTAGATAAGCAAAATAAAATACTAAAAAGTCTACAAACAGAATTTTAATACTGTGCTTAAGGTTTACACAACATTTTGCAAACTCTGTAGAGTCCTAGGGATAAGAAAGAAGTAAATTACTCAGTGAGTTCCACAGTGTCTTCCTCCTTTGTGGCATTGTCCAGGCATATATATTCTGTTTTCACTTCTAGAGGTAAAGCAAACAGCACACTTCTTTATTGCTCAAAGGCTTATTGTAATTAGTTAACCTAACTGCTGAAATTGTTAAGATTCATGAATATGTCCTTAAATTGATCTAAGAACAACCCAGTGGGAAAAGAGGAAGGAATACCATTATAAGAGGTAGGTATAACACTGTAAGGGGAAGGTACAACACTATAAGATAGGAAGAACATACAGGTATTGATCGACTTACGACCTATGCAACTTACAACCATTCGACTTTACGACCACAATCGCTAGCCACGACTGCTCCGTGTCTGGCAGCACAAATGTTGCCCAGCTGGGTGTACAACAGTGCGGACCAGCTTCCGGCAGCACTACCATCTCCGCATGCACCATTTCAACTGTACATATAGCCTACTCAACTTACGACCAAATCGTGTTACGACCGGTCTGCCGGTCCCAATCGTGGTTGTAAGTCGAGCACTAGCTGTACTCCAATTCTATTTTAATAGGCATGTCCGGAGAATTCTCATCTATTATTATTTGAAACTCACGGATAGCCATACAATTTTCAATTGGCACTTTCCTGTTGAAGAGTACGAAGTGCATTTCTAGTATACCACAGGATCAAAATGAGTTCCTGAGAGTTGGCACATCACGAGCGAAGGAGGTGGAGATGTTCTAGCTTAGAGGAGGGAAACTCAAAGGCTCTGCATGAGCTTTTCTTCATACTTTTCATACAGGGAAACAGTAACACTATCTATAGCATTGTGGTATATAGGAATAACTCTTAATGCAAGGACTTCTTTCCAATTTTAATTATCCTGTCAAGATTCCAAAGATCATCAGTATATTTGCAGTAATTTGGAATCTGAATAACTTATGCTGGCTGTCATACAATACGTTTTCAATGTGAAAAGAGTCTACTATTTTGCCTATTTCTGTTGTGACTATCATTTGCTGGGACATCGAGAAAGTCTGATGACTGCAGCAGCATTTCTGGACGATTGTCTAAGGAGGCTCTGCCCTGCTAAGTCATTGTATCTAACACATACCATGTGCTTACTGTAAGTTGATATTTATCAGAACTGTTTGGATGTAACTCAGGAAGAGTGCATTTCTTATGTCCAAAGCCTTTCTTCTTGGCCAGATTCCAAAATAAAATCTTGGTTTATAAGGAAAGTATGTTTCTTTTGGGGAGACAATCTTTTGTTTGGAAAGAATTTCTTTAGCAAAATGCTGGTCATCGAATTTCCAGTCATTAGTGTGTAGTAATCAGTTTAACGCAAAGGCTTTTCCCTCCCACTGGTTAAAATTACTGTTGGGTTTTCTGAGATAATCAGTGTTTTGTGTCCATTTTCAGTCTGATCCCACTAGACCGGATATCAAAAAATCTATTTCTAGTGCTAAAGTAGTCTTTTGTCCTTTTTGTTTCTGTCCATTTTCCGAGGTGACAAGAAGTCTGATTGTTTTTGTGTATTTCTGGACAATTTTCTGTCTATAATATCTGTGACAAACCCAAATGTGTACTATAGCACCTATGATACATCAAGTGCTTGCTATGAAATATCTATCAGGACCACTCGCCTTCTGATCAGGAGGTGGTGTGACATCCAGGGGCTTATTAGGATCATAATTCTTTACATCCAAGAGTCTCTTTTCTCAGATTCCCATAAAAATCTGGGTTTGCAATATGAACTACCCATGGTTCTTTTGGGTAGAATTCAGTTGGTACTGACTCATAACATCAGCATTGTCTAAGATTACATGTGTGCACTAAGAAAAAAAGAGTCAGTACGTTACACATCAGTAAAAACAACATATAAATAAGTTATTTGTATCTGTAATTTTCACCCTTAAAAAGTCTTAAGGTACTTTGTGATAACGTTTCTAAAACTTCTAAAACCTCTATAAATAACACAGTTTCTAGTTACATAAACATTTTAAAAATCAACTGTTTTTAAGGAGTATGGATATGAATGTACCATAATTGATTAATCCTAGAGGTTATTTCTAAATTTTCATTATTGTAAACAATGCTGTGATGAATATCCTCATGTATACATCTTTGTGCACTTGTTCAATTATTTTCTTAGTAGTGGAAAGGGAGGTTCAAAAGTTATTCATCATTTATTTTAATTTGTAATTTTTTTTAAATCTTGTTTTTTATAGAGATGGGTCTCCCTATGTTGACCAGGCCGGTCTTGAACTCCTGGCCTCAAGTGATTCTTCCACCTCAGCCTCCAAAAGTGCTGAGTTTATAGGCATGAGCCACCATGCCCAGGTTACAATGTTATTTAGTTTTTAATAAAATAGTACATTCACATTGTGGAATATCTAAAAAATAATAATAATGGCATGTTAACTTCTTCCCCACTGTTGTCCCCAGCTCCTCTCCCTAGAGGCACCTGCTGTCACTTGCTCCTCACGTAGCCTGCTAGAGCTACACTAGGAGTAGACACATGGCACCGTGCTACTCAGCCTCTTCCGTGCTGGCTTTTCCACTGAATTTATCTTGACGATCATTCCTCATCATCACAGCTAGAGCTGCCTCCTTCTTTACAGGAGCTGGTATGCACATTTCAAATGTTTATGTACATCTTCCACAAGGTTGCACTCATAGTATGTGAGTTTCTAAAAAGGAGAAACCATGTTGGCAGTTCTCCACACAGAAGACAAACTGAGAAGGAGAGCGGGCACAAATTACTCATCTGTCCACAGAGATGGTGAGACAGCTTAGTATGGGAAGCCGTGTAAGGGAATAATATACAATTCTACCTGAATTGGAAGGAAACAGCGACATTGCATTTCTGGTATTCAGCTGGAGTTGAACACACTGCACAGAACAGATGAGGCTCACTATGGCCAAGCCCTAGGGCCGAAGTCCAGGGAGGGGCAGGCTGAGTCAGCCCATTAATTTGTCAACAGAGGTTCCAGGCCAGCCTGGAACCTAAAATCTTTGGATTTCTATTTTTACTTCTTACAAGGAGGTGGTTTAAAAAAAGAAGAGGTTAGGCTGGGTGTGGTGGCTCATGTCTGTAATCCCAGCACTTTGTGGGGGCTGAGGCAGGCGGATCATGAGGTCAGGAGTTCGGGACAAGCCTTACCAACATGGTGAAGCCCCATCTCCTGTAAAGAAGGAGGCAGCTCTATATGTAACAATGAGGAACGATCGTCAAGATAAATTCAGTGGAAAAGCCAACACGGAAGAGGCTGAGTAGCACACTGCCATGTGTCTACTCCTAGTGTAGCTCTAGCAGGCTACGTGAGGAGCAAGTGACAGCAGGTGCCTCTGGGGAGAGGAGCTGGGGACAACAGTGGGGAAGAAGTTAACATGCCATTATTATTATTTTTTAGATATTCTACAATGTGAATGTACTATTTTATTAAAAACTAAATAATATTGTAACCTGGGCATGGTGGCTCATGCCTATAAACTCAGCACTTTTGGAGGCTGAGGTGGAAGAATCACTTGAGGCCAGGAGTTCAAGACCGGCCTGGTCAACGTAGGGAGACCCATCTCTACAAAAAAAAAACACAAGATTTTTTAAAATTACAAATTAAAATAAATGATGAATAACTTTTGAAACTCCCTTTCCACTACTAAGAAAATAAGTGAATAAGTGCACAAAGATGTATACATGATGATACTAAAAATACAAAAATCAGCCAGGCATGGTGGCACTTGCTTATAATCCCAGCTACTTAGGAGGCTGAGGCAGGAGAATCACTTGAACTCGGGAGGCGGAGGCTGCACTGAGCCGAGATCATGGTACTGCACTCCAGCCTGGGTGACAGAGTGAGGCTCTATCTAAAAAAAAAAAAAAAAAAGAGGAGGTTAGCCTTAATTATTTTCAAGATTTCATCCAGGTATGAAATCCTATTATCTGAACTGCCAGGCCTACAAGTTCACTTCAAGAGATGGAATGTAGCTTGCAGAGCCTTTAAATGAACAACAGCAAATAGCGACGCTGCGAAGATGAGCCTGCACTGCATATCTTTCTTTCTGGCCCCAGGAACTTGGCTTACCAGTATATCACTCCAGCACTGACATTTGCAAATGATGCGCACTATCACTTTTCTCCTTCAAGAATAGATTTGGCAGGTCCGAAATTCTATTTTCATATTTATCTGTGCTCTAGTAATATCCTGCTTCATAGGACATGTGGGACTGTACTATCTTGCAGTTCAGGGAACAGAGAGAGGACAGGGCTGGCCTGGGCCTCCTCTGCCTCTCGGGGCCCAGCCTCCCAACGGGCCATTTCACAGTGTCTCCCGATGAACTTGGAGTAGCTCACTCACTGTCTCCTGCTGCTAATCTCTGCTTCCTCTGCTAACCATGACCCCTCTTCCCTGAATGCACAATGTTTTATCAGACTGTAGTTTATGAGATTTGGAAATACCTGAGGATTTAATGAAAAGAAAAACTTTCAACCATTTTTCTTTTCTTTTAGTTTTGGGACAGAGTCTCACTCTGCCACCCAGGCTGTAGCTTTTTCTTCAGCTGCCTAGATAAGTACTTCACTTTCAAACAGAATATACAATTTGCAAAGATTTCTATCATCATCCTGTAGGAAAAAAAGTTCTTAAGGACTCTCTCTTAAGTAAATATGACAGTGAATTCAGAATTGTTATACATGCAAACTGTGGGAAAATTAGGTATTATCTTAAGAAACATATTGTAATCATGTTGTAAATTGAACACGTCGTAAAAATTGAATATCCTAGCTTGCAATATGTGTGTTGGCTTAAGAATCATTTCTAGTTTTTATGGCTATTACAACACATAATATACATTTTAATAAAAACATGTCATTTCAGTTACAGATCAAGTGTGTGACTCAAGAACATGGAAACATTTATTTCTAAATTAAAAATTAACATTATGTGATAGTGAAACCATGGGTTTTTGTATATAATTCTGTGCATTCAAAAAGACTTATTATGTGGGTTTCTGTTAAGACATCCTGGAGAAAAACTGAGCAATTGGTAATAAAAATATACAACTATGTTTAAATGGAATATGTATGCGTGTATATACACACATATATTCCGCATTTGAGTTTGTTTTTTTTTTTTTTTTTGAGAGAAAGTCTCACTCTGTCTGACACCCAGGCTGGAGTGCAGGGGCTTGATCTCGGCTCACTGCAACCTCTGCCTCCTGGGTTCAAGTGATTCTCCCGCCTCTGCCTCCGGAGTAGCTGGGAATATAGGCGCGCGTCACCACGCCCGGCTAATATTTTTGCATTTTGAGTAGAGACGGGTTTTTGACAAGTTGCCCATGGTATTTGTCAATTTTTAAAAGCAAGTAATCACGTCTAACAGGATCCCCCAAAGAAAGTTGCGCTTTGGCGATAGCGGTTGCCGGTCCCGGGTCAGTTTGGGGATCACGGTTCTGAGTCCCGCGTCCCGCGTCAGTTTGGGGATCATGGTTGCAGGTCCCGAGTCCGTTTGGGGATTGCGGTTGAGGTCCCGCGTGAGTCCGGGGACTGCGGTTACAGGTTCGGTGTTAGTTTGGGGATCATGGTTCCGCGCGCTGTATCAGTTTGGCGATAGCTCGCAGCCGGAGAGTGCGGCGTCCCTAGCAGGGATGGTCGCCAGAACGCACCTAGAATTGGGTCCCTCCAGGTGGGGAGCCCCGGGACCACGTCTCAGGCGGAGTTTGTCTTTTCAGCCGGAGGGTTCAGGACTTTGTTCCAGTTGTATGTTTCAGCAGGGATTTGGCCAATGAGGATTAATACAAAGCTCAGATTTGGGAGAGGTGGGTAGATGGTCCTGTCATTTAACTGAGAAATTGAAGGGATTCCCAAGGGCGGGAAAGAAGAAAATTTCGGGAATGTTCGGGGAAACAGGAGAATAAGATAATAAATTTACTTTAAGCCTTCCTGAGTTTGAAATTCGTGATAGTGCTTGCAAGCCGTTAGAAATATATTTATCTGCCCTTCAAGAGAGGCTGGAGATACAAATCTGAGATTCACTGAAATGGGAGTAAGGCAATGGGTAAGATTCAGATTTTTAGGATACTGAATAAAATGAGAATAGAAAAGATAGAGTAGAGAATAGAGTGGAAAGGGTATGGCTTTGAATCCTGACTCCACAATTTATTACCAAGGGGCTTGTGGACAAGGTAATTCACCCAGTTTCATCATTACAACCTACTCTATAAGGTTGTCCAAGAAGCAACAAGAGATTCTGGGGAGGAGAGAGACTCTGATTTCCAGAGATACCACATTATAATGCTCAAAATATCTAATCTTCAACAAAATACTATGAGGCATGCAAAAAAAAGAAAGAATGAAAGAAAGAAAAAAATGGCCAATTCAAAGGAAAAAAGGGAATGAACAGAAACTGTCCCTGAGCCAAGGAAGTGCAGATACAGGAATTATTAGACAAATACTTTAAATGCACTGTCTTAAACATGGACAAAAAGTGAAAGAAAACATAGAAAAAGGATGGAAAGAAACAACCAGGAGAACAACATCTCAACAAGTAGAGAACATGCAAAAGAATATACAAATGGTCAACAAACATGAAGAAAAGCTCAACATCACTAATCAGAGAAGTGCGAATCAAAACTGCAGTGAAATGCCATCTCACACCAGTCGGAACGGTTACTACTTAAAAGTCAAGGAACCACAGATGCTGGCAAGGCTGCATTGAAAAGGAATGCTTATACACTGTCGGCGAGAATGTAAATTTGTTCAGCCACTGTGGAAGGCAATTTGGAGATTTCTCAAAGAGCTGAAAACAGAACTGCCATTCAACCCACGAATTCCACTACTGGGCACACATCCAAAAGAAAAGAACTCATTCTACCAAAAAGACACATGTACTGTATGTTGATCACAGCATATGCTAGTGTCATCAAGACACTAGTATGTTCGTCACAGCGCTATTCACAGTAAAGACACGGAAGCAACCTAGGTGCCCATCAATCATGGATTGGATAAAGAAAATGTGGTACATATGCACCATGGGATACTATGAAGCCATAAAAAGAATGGAATCATGTCCTTTGCAGCAACATGGATGCAACTGAAAGCCATTGTCCTAAGTGAATTAATGAAAGAAGAGGAAACCAAATACCACGTGTTCTCATTTGTAAGTAGGAGCTAAACACTGGGTACTCAGGGACATAAAGATGGCAACAACAGACACTGGGGACTACTAGATGGGGAGCAAGGGAGAGAGGGGGGCAAGGGTTGAAAAACTATTGGGTACTATGCTCAGTACCTGAGTCAGGGGCTCAGTCAAATACCAAACCTCAGCACCATGAATTATACCTAGGTAACAAACCTGCAATGTACCCTCTGAATCTAAAATAAAAGTTGAAATTATTTAAAAAATAAAGATTATTAATAAAGAGATAGAAAGTATAAAAGGAACCAAATGGAAGTTTTGGAATTGAAAAAAACCAAAGAGAAACTGTGTAGTTAAAAAGTACAATAGGCCGGGCGTGGTGGCTCACGCCTGTAATCCCAGCACTTTGGGAGGCTGAGGCGGGTGGATCACGAGGTCAAGAGATCCAGACCATCCTGGTCAACATGGTGAAACCCCGTCTCTACTAAAAATACAAAAATTCAGCTGGGCATGGTGGTGTGTGCCTGTAATCCCAGCTACTCAGGAGGCTGAGGCAGGAGAATTGCCTGAACCCAGGAGGCGGAGGTTGCGGTGAGCCNTGTGTGCCTGTAATCCCAGCTACTCAGGAGGCTGAGGCAGGAGAATTGCCTGAACCCAGGAGGCGGAGGTTGCGGTGAGCCGAGATCGCGCCATTGCACTCCAGCCTGGGTAAAAAGAGCAAAACTCCGACTCAAAAAAAAAAAAAGTACAATAAGATGAGGCATGGTGGCTCATGCCTGTAAACTTAGCGCCATGGAAGGCCAAGGCAGGAGGATTGCTTGAGGCTAACAGTTTGTCTTGGCAACATAGCAAGACCCCATCTCTACAAAAAAATTAACAACATGGTGGTGCATGGTGGTCCTAGCTACCGGGAGGCTAAGGCAGGAGGATCACTTGAGCCCAGGAGTTCACAGCTGCAGTGAGCTATAATCACACTGCTGCACTCCAGCCTGCGTGACAGAGCAACACCTTGTCTCTAAAAAAAAAAAAAAGAAAAGAAAAAATGTACAATAACTTAAATGAAAAATTTCACAAGTGACGCTTAACAGATTTGAGCAGGTAAAAGAAGGAATGAGCAAACTTGAAGATAAAACAATTGAAATTATTAAGTTTAAGGAGCAGAAAGTAAAAGAATGAGGAACAAAGTCCAAAAGATTTGTGGACACCATCAAGTGTACCAACATATGTATAATGGGAGTCCCAGAAAGAAATAAGAGAGTGAAAGGGGCAGGAAGAGTATCTGAAGAAACAGTGGCCCCAAAGTCCCAATTTGATAAAAGACATAACGTAACACTTCCAAGAAGCTCCATGAACTTCAAGTATGATAAATTCAGAGTCTACAGTAGCATTATATTAATAAACCGTTGAAAGCCAAAGACAGAGAGGCTTAAAAGCAGCTAGACAGAAATGATCACTACATACAAAGGCCCTTTCATAAGATTAACAGCCAATTTGTTACCATGGAGGCCAGAAGGCAGTGGAGTGATATAAAGTGCTGAAAGAAAACAAACAAACTGGCAACCATGAATTCTATATGTGTCAAAACTGACATGCAGAAATAATGGAGAGACCAGGCACAGTGACTCATGCCCGTAATCCCAGCACTTTGGGAAGCTGAGGCAGTGGATTGCTTGAGCTTGGGAGTTCAAGACCAGCCTGAGAAACATGGCAAAACCCCATTTCTACAAAAAATACAAAAATTAGCTGGGTGTGGTGGCACATGCCTGCGGTCTCAGCTCGCTGGGAGGCTCAGGTGAGAGGACCACTTGAGTCCTGGAGGTTGAAGCTACAGTGAGTTGTGATTGCACCACTGCCCTCCAGCGTGGGTGATAGAGACATCCCATCTTACAAAAAAATATGTAATAAAAACCTATAGAATCCTTGAAGAACCATCAAACTACTATATAATTATTGCTGTTTTTGAAGAAAGCAAAAATACAGGTGTGACAACTATTATGGTATTGCTCTGCTGTTTTCACATCTAAGATTCAAGCTAGAAATCCTTTACTGTCTATTCAACATCATTGGTCAGGCATTCTAGAATGTAGTGGATGTGATAATCCCTTTGCTGTATAGATCCATTAGGTTTCCAGGATCTTTTGCTGTAAGTTCAATGCACCAGTAATAGATTTACCTATATCAAAACACCAAGATTAAAAAAATGTCTCTTGGCACCCAAATTGTTGTTAGAAACTTCTTTACTGGCTATGCACTGTGGCTCAAGCCTGTAATCCCAGCTCTTTGGGAGGTGGAGGCAGGTGGATCACCTGAGGTCAGGAATTCAAGACCAGCCTGACCAACATGGAGAAACCCCGTCTCTACTAAAAATACAAAATTGGCCAGGCGTGATGGCATGTGCCTGTAGTCCTAGCTACTCATGAGGATGAGGCAGAGGAATCGCTTGAACCTGGGAGGCTGAGGTTGTAATGAGCTGAGATCGCATCACTGCATTCCAGCTTGGGCAACAAGAGTGAAACTGTCTCAAAAAAAAAAAATAGAAACTTTACTGAAGTAATTTTAGAAATCTGTTTTGGGCCTTGGTGAAGAACTCCTTCACTCTTCCTGCAGGTTAAGTAGGGTGTGGGTTTTCTTGAGTTTGCCAAGAGGCCAGACACGTGCATCTCCCCAACCTGCTGGAGTTCCCCTTTCTAGCCTAGATCACCTGGGGTTGGGGATCATCCCTTGGCTAGGCTAGCCCTGATGTCCCTCCTCTCTTTTTCTTTTAAAGAGTTGGGGGTTTCATTCTGTCATGGAGATTGTAGTGTAGTGGTGTGGTCATAAACTCCTGGGCTCAAGTGATCCTCTTGCCTCAGCCTCCCAAGTAGCTAGGACTACAGCTGCATGCCACCATACCTAGCTAACGTTCAAACTTCTGGGTTCAAATTATCTGCCTGAGTGTCCCAAAATGCTGGGATTACAGGTGTGAGCCACTGCACCTGACATGTCCTCTCTGGATAGAGCAACACTGCTACCATCAGACCAGCAATGAAAAACTGTCAACTCTGTCTTTCACTCCCAGATCAACTTTGATGAAAAGAATTACCACCAGCCAGGCACAGTGGCTCATGCCTGTAATCCCAGCACTTTCAGAGGCCAAGGTGGGAGGATTGTTTGAGCCGGGGAGTTAGAGACCAACTTGGCAACACAGTGAGACCCCTGTCTCCACAAAAATAAATAAATAATTTAAAAGAATTATTTCCAAATAATTTAGGAATACCATAAGTATTATTGTGTATCTTGCACAGCATTTGGCATGACCCACAGAGCTAGGCTTTGGTAGACAGAGTTCACCAACAGTTAAATTCATGATAAACATGAAAACACCTCCTGTTCATTGACTGTTTACTATGTGGTAGGTTTTATGCCATGTTTTCATACATATTCTTTTAACGTAATCTTCTTGACAGTCCTATGAAGGTCTCATTATTATCCATCCATGTTTTGCAGATGAGAAGACTGGTTTCAGAAAAGTTGAGTGCTGAAGACTGCAAAGGTGTTTGTAAGTTATCAAGCTAGGATTTGATCACAAGTCTGCCTGACTCCAAATCCTGGGCTCTTAACCATGACATAGGAGTGCCTTCTTGCCTCCTATGATGACATAAAAGATTGTATCAGAACAGATAATCTGGCATTAAAACCCCTGTGCCGCACTTTTAGTCTAATTTTTCTCTACAGCACCATCTGAAGATGCAACAAGGATAGGAGTCGCTGATAAGGTTGAACCTTTCATTGTCTGGCAGATTCGAAACTGGAAGTTCCTCCCCACTGGCCTTTCCACCTTGTAATAGATTTGGACCCTTCAAGCTTAGTGGGCAGTTTTGAGAATTACATGGGCTACAGGTGAAAACTTACATATTAGAACCTTAATTTAACAGCCAGTTAAGACTTGAGTGTGGTAAAAGATTGATTTATTCAATCAACAATGTGGTACTACATATTATATTAGAATAAAAATATAGGAATAAAACATAGGCACAAAAAATAGAAAATATTGTGACTATCCTCAATGATACATATTTTAGGAAGAATGATGAGACTTTCGGGCATGCTTCAAGCCAAAGGGCTGTCATAAGTGAAAAAGAAGGTTGGGTCCTTGTCTGGCATGTTAAGTGGTTGTGTGATCTTGGAAGTCTCGGGCTTTAGCTTCCTCACCCGTCATGAAAATGGAAAAATGGAAAAGAAAAAAGAAGCAAAATCAAAATCTTGCCTTAGGGAAGAAGACTCTTTGAAGTAGAAGGCAGAACAAATTTTGGAGGGCCAAATTTCTGTGAAATAGTTTTGTTTTTAACTAGCGGTCGTTTGTTTCAGTTTTAACGGTTATAAATGGCTTTTGATTTCTTTAAACATTTTACCTGGCTTACTGTTGAATCAGACACGGAAGCCAGGTATGTAGAACTGTGGTAACTCGCGGTGCTGTAACTTCCTAGATGAAAGGGCCGTGGTAGTTAATAAAACAAACAAAAAAACATTTATTGAATTCTGCCCTGTCAGTGTCCACACGAGTTTCAGAATCTAATGGACACACTCTGCCAAACCACCGATTAGCCATTTGAGACATGAGCGGTGCCTATTTTTGGAGTGAATTCCCACAGGGTTATATTCGTCTTATGAAATGATGTAGTGGATTGCCCTTTTTCTCCTTTATTAAGACACACTCAGCCAGAGAGGAAACCAAAGACAGAAAAAGAAAAAAAACCAAACCAGAAAACGACAAAATAGACCGTACGCAAATAGAGGAAAACACCCAAAACACCTCCTACAGCGTCCGGCGGGCTCTAGGTTAGCTTTGAGTCTCTGTGCTCACTGCTTTGCTGGAAACACGGAGATCGATCGCTCTCTTAAGCGCTCCCCTTAATTTTCTAAGCGCCTGAGCCTGCGGCGACGTCCACCACGGAAGGTCTCTCCCGGAAACGGTTTCCCGTCCCGCCGCGTAGCCCGCCTGCAGCGACCACAGGCCCGCCGCTGGTCGTAAGGCGGCGCGCTGTCCATCACCTCCCGGGCAACGCCCATCACTGTGGCGTCACTGGGAGTTGTAGTTTACCTGGGCTCAGCGGTGCCTGCGCTTTAGCGCAGAGGGGCGGGTGAGAACCGCACTTCCCACAGGCCCTCGGGACGGGGGCGGGGCCTGCTCTTGGAGGCGGAGCTCCGGCCGGAGGTTGTGATTGTGGCGGCTGATTTGTAAATGCGGTGGAGGCTTAGGCGTCGGTTCGTGCCTACTGAGCGGCCCGCACCTGGCAGAGCGGTAATTCGTGGGCGAAAGGAGCAGGGGGCCGCCGCCCAGCGCCTGAGAAGGCCGGCAGTGGGCGGACAGGGCCCTGCTTGGGCCTCGAGGCTGGCTCCGCGGGGCGCGGAGGGAGCGGGGCGCTGGGGCTGAGCTGGTCCACGGCATTTCGGTGGCTTCGCCAATTCGCACTGCTTTGTTCTTCGCGGAGCCTGGGAAGCCGGCCTCTCTGGAAGGGACAGTCTCTCTGTGTTGGCTGTGGCGCGGCTTGAGCTCCCGTGGGCAGCGCGGCGCGCCGTGGTCGCAGTCCGGGGGAGCGGGGTGGTGAAGTGCGGTTGCTGGCTGTCCTAAGCACCAATTTCGCCTAGCTTTGTCAAGGGCTTGTCTCTTGAAGCTTCGTGTGGATTCGTGTCTTTCAAGGACGTGTTGTATTTCAGGGAACTGCTAAATCACTTCCCAAACCAACTAGTTACTTTTCACGGTCTAAAGATAGCTTTGAATTTGCTGTTTGTATTTGCTCTCCTCCCTCACCGTGCAGAGAATTTATCTTTTTTTCATATTGCTTTAAAGAGTGTTTAAATAGCACTCTCAGGTTTCAAGGCTGTCAATTTGTTACATTTTTAAAAAGTTTTATTGAGGTATAATTGCTATGCAATAAAAATGGCACGTTTAAATGCATTCCATTTGACGAGTTTGACATACACATACACCTGTGTCCTTCACATTTTGTTATCTGTAAAGTCTGAGTCCACCTACTAATCCTTTCTGGGCATATATATTATCAATGCTCCCTTTACCAAGACCTCAGTATCAATAATAAATAGCAGGTTCTGGTGAAACAGTTTTTATACTTCATGCTGACATTAAATATATTTTTCAGATAAGGGTGATTAAAATATAGAGGGTTTTTTTGGTGGGGAGTTGAAGGGGGGGATGCAGATGTCTGGGTGCTGCATCACAAGAGTACTTGCACTTGTCAGTCTAGTAGGGAATTTAGTTTCTAGTTTTCCATGTTATTAATCGACCTTGTAACTTGTCTCTCTTCTGAATTTGGATTTCAAAAGATTTCCTGCTAAGGTCATTGAAATTAAGCAAGTTACGTGGTTGATTCTGAAAAAAAAAAAAAAAAAAAAAAAAAGTTATTATTTTAGATAGGTGTCCTACTGAAAAAGTCAATTAACTTGCTTAGAAAAAATTTTAAAAATTATTCAGGACTAACATATCCAGTGAAGTGCGCTATTCTTAAGTGTACGGCCCAAATGTATCCACCCCCTGTATTAACCTTCCCAGTTGTTGAAGTCGAAAATGTAGAGATGAATCTCTAACGTTTTATTTGGGAAGAGTGACGGTTCCAGGCATACACACAGACCAGGTGGTCCTCAGTATGTCCAAAGAACAATGAGAAAGTTGGAGGTTTTATTAAAAAAAAAGCACTGTTATATGTGTTGCTTTTTGAGAAAGTTCGTTGGTTCACTGGCACTCCTAAGGTTCTGGGGAGGCAGCAAGTCCTACCGAGTGGGCCACGGTGGTCGGCAGAATTAGTCCTGGAGTTGCAGCAAGTTACCTCAGCACCTGTAGATCAAACTGGTCTCAGGTTACAACAGGCAGTTTCACCATACTAACTTGGAGAGAATTCCATAATTGGAGCAAAGTAATGTGTCCTGAGTGCCTTTCCCTCTTGGCTTCTTGATTGTTTATTTGGATATGACAAGAATGACCCAATTCATATGATCAGCTTTCACACAGGACAGCCCCCATTTTCCTGGATAACCACCAATATGCCTTTTGTAACTATGGGTTTATTTTGCCTGTTCTTCAGGTTCATATAAATGGAAACATGGGCTGGGTGCGGTGGCTGGTGCCTGTAATCCCAGCACTTTGGGAGGCCAAGCCAGGTGGATCACTTGAGGTCAGGAGTTTGAGAACAGCCTGACCAACATGGTATAAAACCCTGTCTCTACCAAAAACACAAAAATGTTAGCTGGGTATGATGGTGCATGCCTGTAGTCCCAGCTACTCTGGAGTCTGAGGCCGGTGAATTGCTTGAACCTCGGAGGCTGAGGTTGCAGTGAGCAAAGATCACACCACTGCACTCCAACCTGGGTGACAGAGTGAGACTCCGTCTCAGGCAAAAAAAAAAAAAAAAAGGAAATATGTATGTTTGTCTGATGCTCACACATCATTATTTGTTTTTGTTACTGTCTGTGGCAGCAATTTTTGTTTTTGTTTTTAAATGCCTGAATAGCTGTGGTTCTCAAAGTGTGATACAGTGAAAAAATGTACATCACATTGCCATTTTTGTTTTTGGTTATTAAATGGTTGGCAGGCAGTCATCTCGTTCCAAGCAAATCTTCAGTTGCAATTAATGGTACAGTGAGCCTTTATAAAACTCTTCTAGGCCAGACGCAGTGCTCATACCAGCACTTTGGGAGGCCAAGGTGGGTGGATAACGAGGTCAGGAGTTCAAGACCAGCCTGGCCAAGATGGTGAAACTCTCTGTCTCTACAAAAAATACAAAAAAATTAGTCGGCTGTGGTGGCAGGTGCCTATAATCACAGCAATTCAGGAGACTGAGGCAGAGAATTGCTTGAACTGGGAGGCGGAGGTTGCAATGAGCCAAGATCATGCCACTGCACTCCAGCCTGGTGACAAAGTAAGACTCTGTCTCAAAAAACGAAACAAAACAAAAAAGCAAAAAAAACCTCTTCTACAGCTCAACCAGGGAGCAATGGCAAAAACACAGTATCATTAAGTTCACAGTCTTCTATTTCTTTTAACAGTTTTATAAACTGGCAGTTGATAGCATTTGTACATACTGAACAGTTTTAACAGCTATATTCATGATACATGGATTATGCTTCAGAAAACCGAACACAAGAATTTCCAATGTGTATTATACAGGGAAATGAATCAGCAAGGGAAACAGTAGCCTCTTCTTATAAAATCCTATTAAATTCAGATTTTTTGTCTTATGACACCATTCATATAAGAAACTGGTTTTTAGGTTGGGCACAGTGACTCACACCTGTAATACTAGCACTTTGGGAGTCCGAGGTAGGAGGATGGCTTGAGCCCAGGAGTTCGAGATAAGCCTGAGCAACAGAGGGACACCTGTTTCTACAAAAAAAAAAAAAAAAAAAAAAAAAGTCAGGCATGGTAGTGCACACCTGTAGTCCCAGCTACTCTAGATGCCTAGAGGTCTAAGCATAGGAGGTTGAAGCTGCAGTGAGCCATGATTGTGCCACTGCACTTTGGCCTGGGAGACATTGTGAGACGCTGTCTCAGAAAAACAAAAAGAAACTAACGTTTTCAGATCTAGCTGAAATTTTTCTGTCAGACACAAACTACTGGGCACAAGGGCTCACACTCACAATCCCAGCACTTTGGGAAGCCAAGGTGGGAGAATGGCTTGAGCCCAGGAGTTCGAGACCAGCATGGGCAACATAGGGGGACCACTCTTTACAAAAAATTAAAAGATTAGCTGGGTGTGGTGGCATATGCCTGTGGTCTCAGCTACTCCAGAGGCTGAGGTGGGAGGATCTCTGGGGCCTGGGGGTGGTAGAGGCTGCATTGAGCTGTGATCATGCCACTGCACTCCAGCTTGGGCGACAGAGTGAGAGCAAGACACAGCCATGCCACAGGTTCAATATTAAGGCTTTGAGTTGATATCATCTCTTTGCAAATTCAGATAATCTTTGAAATAAAACATACCTAAATTGGTAATTGGTCAGTTTTTCATTGCATTACACAGATAAAGCTAAAGAAAAGTGCTTGGAATTTTTTATAGCTTTGAATCTGGATGGTAATAGAAGGGTTCTATGGATAACTGGTCACTTAGTTGAAAATTTTTCACTTTTTGGAAAATATCTTTAACCTTTTAATTAAAATATCTTTTTAAATTTCACAATGTTCTAACAAAATTTCCGCAACTCAGATAACCTATTTACCTTCTCTTCATCTGAAAATAATTTGTTTTTCTTTTCATTTCTATCTCTCTTTCTCCTCTCTCACCGTCTTTCTTTCCAAGCTTTTTTATAACTGGCCAAAGCTTAAAGCTCAGATTCTGTTCAAAATTATAAAACTTTTTTTTTGTTGTTGGATATTTAGTTCTGATATAGGTGACTAATTACAGTTGACTCTTGAACAACATGAATTTCAACTTTGTTGGTTCGCTTATGCTTGGATTTACTTCTGCCTCTGTCACGCTTGAGACAGCAAAATCAACCCTTTCTCCTCCTCTTCGCTCCTCAGCTTAGTCCAATGTGAGGACTAGTGACACGAAGACCTTTACTATTCATTAAGTGGAAGCAGATTATCATAAAGGTCTTCCTGCATATCTTTTAGATGTTTATGTTTATTTTAGACACTGAGACTGAAGACCTTTATGATGATTCATTTCCACTTAACCAATAGTAAATATATTTTTTAGTGATTTTCTTAATGTTTTTTCTTTAGCTTACACTATTTGTAAAAATACTGTATATAATATAAATAACATACAAAATATATGTTAACTGTTTGCTATCTACAAGGCCTCCAGTGAACGGTAGCCTATTAGTGGTTAAGTTTTGGGGATATCAAAGTTGCACCTAGATTATCAACTGCATGTGGGGTTGGTCTTCCTAATCCTTACTGTGTTGTTCAGGGGTCAATTGCATATCATTCTTTTTTATTATTGAGAATAAACTTATAAAAATTATTGTGTTTTTGCTGAATATGTCTCTTACTATTATTTTTAAATTTTAAAAAATTTTTTCTATTTGCTTTGCCACAGCAAATTGCGGTAGACACCTCCTTCCAGTCTTTTTTCCATCACTGTTCTGTCTATAGTACTAGCTTCTGCATCTCCACTTGATTCTTTCATAGTGTACCTTTGTTTTAAATTTTAAAAATTGTTCATACTTCTTGTTTTTTTTTGAGGCAGAGTCTCGCTCTGTCTCCGGGCTGGAGTGCAGTGGCGCCATCTCAGCTTACTGCAGCCTCCGCGCCCTGGATTCAAGTGATTCTCCTGCCTCAGCCGCCTGTCCTGAGTAGCTGGGATTACAGGCATGTGCCACCACGCCAAGCTAATTTTTGTATTTTTTTAGTAGAGACAGAGTTTCACCATGTTGGCCAGGATGGTCTCAATCTCTTGACCTCGTGATCCTCCCACCTCAGCCTCCCAAAGTGCTGGGATTACAGGCGTGAGCCGCTGCAGGCAGCCCATACTTATTTTTTCAAACTAGAGAAATAATGTTATAATTAAAATACTAAATATGTCAACTTAATTACTGCTATGGCTTGAATGTCGACTTTAAAACTCCTGTTAGAAACGTAATTCCCAGTGCAACAGTGTTGAGAGGTGGGAACTTAAGAGGTGATTAGATCATGAGGGCTCCACTCTAATGAACAGATTAATGCTGTTATCTCAGAAGTGGGTTACTGATTTTAGGAGTGGCTTTGTTATAAAAGAGAGCCTCTTTCACAGGCTGTTTTGCCCTTCTGCTCTCCCTCCATGGCACAACCCTTGCCAGTTGCCAATGCCATGCTCTTGTTCTTCCCAGGTCCAGAACTGTGAGAAATAAATTTCTTCATAAATTACCTAATCTCTTCTCTGGTATTCTGTTACAGCAACAGAAAATGGACTAAGATAGTTACCAATTACAATTTAAATAGATCACTGTAACTTGTACTGTTTGCCTACACTATTCAAATAAAGACATACAATATTATGTCCATGTGTTGAAAAAAATCATTCAGACGGAATCAGTCCATTGACACCGACGAGATTGCAGACATGTTTCTGCGAAGTCTGGGGGGTGATGCACACTGACGTGCTTCATTACAGCAGCATCTTATGCCATGCAGTGGTTAAAGTGAAATGTAGTCTTACCAAGAGAATCACGTGTTTAAGAGAAAAATATTTTGTACTTCTTCACTTTTTAAATTTAACTAACTTTAATTAAATTGGAAAATTCAGTTCTTCAGTCACATTAGCCACATTTCAACTGCTCAGTAGCCACAGGTGACTAATGGCTACTGTACTAGATGCATAGATCCATGTAATTGTAATTTTTTTGGTCTTTATTTCTTATAATACACACTGTTGTGTGCTTTGTAACTAGCAACATATCTTGGATATATTCACTACTTCAATATCAGTAAAGAGCTTACTTCTCTTTTTTTTTTTGAGACTGAGTCTCCCTTTGTCGCCCAGGCTGGAGTACAATGGCATGATCCTGGCTCACTGCAATCTCCGCCTCCTGGATTCAAGCAATTCTTCTGCCTCAGCCTCCCAAATAACTGGGATTGCAGGCGCATGCCACCACGCCAAGCTGTTTTTTTTTTTGTATTTTAGTAGAGATAGGGTTTCACAGTGTTGCCCAGCCTGGTCCCAAACTGCAGAGCTCAGGCAGTCCACCCGCCTAGGCCTCCCAAAGTGCTAGGATTACAGGTGTGAGCCACCTCGCCTGGCCTACTTGTTCTTTTTAACAGTTGCATAATATGATTACCATGATTAGCTGATCTTCTGTTAATGGACATTTATTTTCAGTTTGTTGCAAATGTGAGTTCATGCCAATATAATTGTGGGACAAAATGCCTAGATGTGAAATTGCTGAGTGAAAGTTCCTCTGCATTTACAGTTGGCTAGATATTGTCATATTGTCCTTCAAATGTTGTACCAGTTTATTTGCTCAGTAAGTACTTCATGAAAGTGTTTCTTCAAGTTGAATGATGAAAAACAAATGAACATAAGCAAAAAAGAGTTCCTGTCGTACTGTGTATTACCAGTTTTTAGTCTTTGCCAACCCAGTGTGGTAAAAAAAAAATGGCAATGTTGTTACTGTTTTAATTTCCATTTCTTCAGTGGAGTGAGAATGAACATGTTTTAATGTTTTGGCATCTGTATTTTTCTGTTTATATTTTTATATGTTTATGTCTTGTAGACACTAGGTATGAAATGATGTACATGTTTGTTTGCCTCCACATTGCCCTTTTATCAATCATTTTCCTTTGGTTATATTGATAAAGTCTAGAATTGTGTCTGAAAAGTAGTGTGAGATGTCATTCGACTTCGGTACTACACTCTTCCCATCTCCTCGAGGATGTGATTGTAGCAATTCTCCCCCTTCTTCATCCTCATCAGCCTATAAACATGCTTGTCTCCTATTGTAAAAAATACTCCTCTTCACCTTACTTTTCTATGTATTTCCTTCCTTTATAACAGAACTTTTTGCGTTAGCTGTGCTTGCTCTCATCAGATTCTTATTCTGTCATGTATCCTCTGTAGTCAAGCTTTCGCTCTCCCTGCCCCAAGCTGCACTCACTGAAGTTCTCATGACCTTTGCTTTGCCAAATTCAGAGATCAGTTCTCAGTTCTCCTTTCCCTTCATCTCTTTCCTCTTTGAAACACTTTCGTCACTTAGCCTCAAGGACACTACACTTTTTGCCTCTTTTCTGTGTTTTTTTTTGTTTGGTTTTTGTTTTTTTGAGATGGAGTTTCACACTGTTGCCCAAACTGGAGTGCAGTAGCACAACCTTGGCTCACTGCAACCTCTGCCTTCCAAGTTCAAGCAATTCTCCTGCCTCAGTGTCCTGAGTAGCGCCTGCCACCATGCCCAGCTAATTTTTTTATATTTTTAGTGGAGTTGGGGTTTCACCATGTTGGCCAGGCTGGTCTCGAACTCCTGACCTCAGGTGATCCATCCACCTCGTGCTCCCAAAGTGCTGGGATTACAGGCATGAGCCACCGCACCTGGTCATAAAATTTCACTTTATGGTCTAGAAAAGGAGAGTGGTCTGAAGGAGAAAAGAAAAAGAATATATGTTTTGTCTTTAGACTCAGTGGTACTAGAGTATGGGTTCCATAGAAACAAATGTTCTCAGGAAGGTGAGGGAGTGCTCAGAGAAGAGCCTGAGGATCATGGGGATTTTGCTGATGATGGACTGTGAGTGTTTTGGGGCTTGGATGCTTGGGAGATGGAGCAGAATAAGGTGTGGGGATTAGTGTGTGAGAGGTGAAGCCCGGCTCTGGATCTCAGGCCCTCCCATGGTGAGTGATGTAGTAGGTTTAAACAGGTAGATAATGGTGATGGGCTTTGAGAACTGGGGGTTTCTGGAGGAATGGGATGTCAGTGGGAGTGTCCTGCAGATGGTTAGGATAGCTGGGTGGCTGGGTCTTACCCTGTCCCTGACAGCCGCACAACTTGCGCCTTCTCCTTCCCCTGATCCTTAATTTTACCTTCTAAATGAGGACCCTGCCTAAACTTGCAACCTCCTTTTCCCACATGGCTTTTATTTTTCCCCTTTGCACGTATTACTATTTAACATATTGTGGAATTTGTGTGTTTGTGTTCCCCACTAGACTCTGATTTATGAACTGCTGTGTACCCAGAGTGGAAAACAATGTCTGGCACACAAATTAAGAACTCAATAAATGTTAGTCAAATCAGATACACACAGAGGAAAAGCTTACCTTCTCTGTTTATCTATCACACAGTGGCAAAGTTGCACTAGGAATCTGGCCAATTTTAAAGTCTGATATACAGAGTTATGGCATAAGCCAATGTAATTTTTATTGTCTCATGCCATAAGAATTACTTTTCTCCTATCTGCCAGGCATGGTGCCTGGCAGTAGTGAATATACAGATATCTTCAAGGAATTCCATGGATTGGTAATGAACATACTACTAATGAGATGAGTGCTAGAAGAGTGATGTCATTATTTTACCTCTAGGAATACAGATGAGGGGCTCTCTGGTGGGCGAGGTGTTAAAAGGGAGATGGACAAGGAAGGGACAGGTGAAACCGTGCCAGGTAAAGCCAGGGGTAGTGCTGGTGACTTTTGTTCTAGAACTAGGACAAAGAAGCAATGTTAGACTAGGGCCAAAAGCAGGAAAGTGCTTAGTGTGGTAATATCTGAGAGTGGCCTTTTTTTTTTTTTCATAAGTGAATAACTTAAAAGGTATTTTATCTTCCATAGTTTAGTTGAACTAATCTAGCACTTGCAGAAAATCATTAGTAATTGAATGGTTAGTTTTTTGATCTACTCAATTTGGTTATGTTTAAGACTTAAAAAACGTAGCTTAATGCCCAATTGCTTTGCTAGTTAAGGTCTTTTGTATATGAAATATCGAGGACATTTTTGTACTGGGTTGAGGTTTGGGCTCATTTTGGGTAAGAGATCTAATGGCTTTAATACATTTTGTTGACTATCTTTGTCTACAGGTGTTGGAAATCAACAGCTCTTCTAGCTTTTGCATTGTTTAAATACAGTAGTGTCATTGGACTAAGATGTTCCTGATGCCAACCTCTTCAGAGTTAAACAGTGGGCAGAACTTCCTAACCCAGTGGATGACCAGTCCTTCTCGGGCTGGGGTCATATTAAATCGTGGATTTCCAATTTTGGAAGCAGACGAAGAGAAGCGAGCAGCTGTGGACATTTCTACCAGCTTTCCTATTAAAGGCACACATTTTTCTGATAGCTTCACCTTTGTAAGTGAAGAAGATTCACTTCATGAAGAACAGAAGTCAGAGTCAAACAGCCCTTACAAACCACAGTCAGATAAACCTGAAACCCATGCAGGCTTTCCTTGCATTAAAAAGGGACTACAGATTGTGGCATGTCACAATGCTCCTGGACTCCAGGAAGAAAACAAAAATGACTTCATCCCAGATATTGCAAGTGAAGTCAAAGAAGTGGCTTCTAAAGACCCGCTTTTTAAAAAACTTGAGCAGGTACAATAGGATTTGGCCTACTATGAATTTATGTCGTTGCAGGTTTCTATTTATGTAATAAAGCCATCTGTTCTAGGTCTTCCTGTTTTTTCCCCTTCACTCTGAAATCCTCAGAATACCAGATTTTGCCCTTTGTCTAATGTGAAACATTAAAGTATGTTTAATATATAAGATATAACTATAGCACTTACGATAACTTTGTTACCTCATTTGGCAAAAAGTAAGAAATGTTTGATTAAGTATTAGGGGAAAAAAGTGGATGTACTGATACCATCCTATTTTAAGTCAAAGGATTTATATGGCTTTTTTGCGTTCTTAATTGAGATAGTTGATATAATTTCCTTCGTAAGGATTTGAGTTTTAGATTTTTAGTAGCCAATTTAGTTACCTAGGAATCCCTCTCTAGGAATCCCTCTCTAAAACTTCTTACCAGGGAATATAGGAGGAGGGAGTTGGAAGGAATTAAGGGAACAAAGGGTTCATGAAGAAATGTAAAGTTGATTTAATAAAATTAATTTTATATTAAAAATAAAAGCTGAAAGAAGTACAACAGAAGAAGCAGGAACAATTGAAGAGGCAACAATTGGAGCAACTACAAAGACTCATGGAGGAACAAGAGAAGCTGCTCACCATGGTATCTGGGCAGTGCACACTTCCAGGTATGCTTTGCCTACACAGGGCTTCAGTGCAATGAGAAATAGTTACATACGTTTCTGACTTGTATTTGTTCGATAGGTTATTTCTAACTTCCTGTATCATATGCTATGAACTCCGGTTTGTTTAAGGGCCAGGAAGGCAAGGTGAAATGGTAGAGGTGTAATATAACTGGAACAAGAAGGAGCTGTGGCATTCTGGTGTGCGCATGCCCTACTGTAAGGCATTCATGTTTATTCATTAAAAAAAAAATGAGCTGGGTGCGGTGGTCCATGCTTGTAGTCCTAGCTACTCTGGAAACTGAGGTGGGAGGATTGTTTGAGCCCAGTAGTTTGAGGCTGCAGCAGTGAGCTATAATGACACCACTGTATTCCAGCCTGGGCAACAGAGTGAGACCCTATTCCCCTAAAAAAGGTTCGATAGAAGAAAAGCCAGATTTGGCCTAGAGCTACTACTGGTATCCAACTCCTGCCTGATGAATGAAAACTGTTGGGTGTCATAAGGTATATTTAGAAGCCACTCTGTTCAGCTGAAGAACCATACCAAAGATACTTAATGTGGTAGTGTGACCCATCAGTTAACGGAAAGCACTGTGTGCTAATCAGGAAAGAAAACTGGAAATGTGACCTGGAGCAGTGATTTGAAAGTTTCTTGACCACACTCTGTAGTAGTAAAAATGTTTAAAATCATGACTCATAATGACAAAGCAGTTTCATGTCATCAGTCCTTATTGTTCCTGGCATGTAGTAAGGACATTTTCTATCTTGTTTATTCTAATTCTATATCATTTTTTAAAATACTGCATCTGATAATAAAATTATTATGGATTGTCTCACAGTTTGAAAAATTGAGGTTGGAGCCATGTGCTTGCTTCTTGGTGCTACTTTTAAGAAATATACTTTACCAACTCAGGAAAGCACTGTTCTGCTCCGAGATTGTGCTGAGCATTAGGAATACAAGGGGAAAAAGACTTGGCAAGTGAGGGAGGCTGGGTGTAGGGGTTGGGTGGGGCATGGTCGTGAGAAATCGTAGCAAGTTGGCTGGGCGTTGTGGCTTATGCCTGTAATCTCAGCACTTTGGGAGGCCGAGGTAGTCGGATCACAAGGTCAGGAGTTCGAGACTAGCCTGGCCAATGTGGTGAAACCCCATCTCTACTAAAAATATAAAAAAAATTAGCTGGGCGTGGTGGCAGGCACCTATAATCCCAGCTACTCAGGAGGCTGAGGCAGAATTGCTTGAATCTGGGAAGCAGAGGTTGCAGTGAGCGGAGATTGT
>NW_016107418.1:6155248-6167465 GCF_001604975.1 Cebus imitator
AAAAAAAAAAAAAAAAAAAAGAAATTAAAACTGATACATTTAAAAATTAATTTGCTTAAAATGATAAACAAATTACATGTTATAACATTTTGAAATGAATGTTTCTTTTCTAAAACATAAAAGAACAATGGTGTTTTTATTTTTGAAACTCTATTTAAATTTGGGCTTGAAAGAACTCAGCTGGTTTTCATAACTGCTTTTGCATTCTGCCTCTTTATGTTATGTGAAAAATTTCGGCTTCACATGGATATATAATTGGAAAAGAGGAGTATTTTAATAGCTTTTTCAGATAATTGTGGTTACTCATTGGTATTGCACCTTAACAAGTAGTCATTTTATAGCAGTTATTTGCTGTATGGAATCTAAAACCGTCTTAATGAACTTTTTATACTCTTACATTAAAATATACAAATATATTGAATATCTTGACATTTTGAATGAATTTTTTATGGTGCTTGTTTTTGGTGCATTGGTCATTTGGAAAATAGTGGTTCACTGAATTATGTAGGTCTTCAAAATGTTGACATATTTCATTATACAAACTATCAAAAATGGCATTCATTAATATCACCACCAATCACATCTAAACGGTCTTGAAGTATTGCTAATACAGCTTTCAAGCTTATGGTGGTGGACATGCTTTGCAAAATTCTGATTTTTATTTGAAAGGTCAAATTTTATCATTGGCAACAGATAACTTGTCATTTTCTTTGAAGTGACTGGCTTACTTGTTTCTTTTTTGAGAAAATGCCTGCCAGATACCCAGATTTAAATAATCATAGTTTGTCTGTCATTCATTCTTTCAAATAAAAATGGTGTTCCCTGAACGGTTTCCTGAACGCCATTTTGGAGCAGAGGCAATTTGTGCATACTTCCCCTTTTGTCCCGCAGAATGTTCAAAAGACACGTACTTAAGAGTCGAGATTTAATGAAATTAATAGTTGTTGCTACTTTATGAGGACTATTTTTTAAGACAGAGTGTCACTCTGTTGCCCAGGCTGGAGTGCAATGGTGCAATCTCAACTCACTACAACCTCCGCCCCCTGGGTTCAAGCAATTATCCTGCCTCAGCCTCCTGAGTAGCTAAGACTACAGGCGTGCACCACCATACTTGGCTAATTTTTTGTATTTTTAATAGAGACAGGGTTTTGCCATGTTACTCATGGTGGTCTTGAACTCCTGGCCTCAGGTGATCCTCCTACTTTGGCCTCCCAAAGTGCTGGGATTATAGGCATGTCACCATGTCCGGCCAGGACATTCTTAGGTAAAACTTTTTTTTTTTTTAGACGGAGTCTCTATCACCCCAGCTGGAATGCAGTGGCGCAATCTTCGCTCACTGCAACCTCTGCCTCCTGGGTTCAAGCAATTCTCCTGCCCTAGCCTCCCAAGTAGCTGGGAGTACAGGCACATGCCAACATGCCCAGCTAATTTTTGTATTTTTAGTAGAGATGGAGTTTCACCATGTTGACCAGGATGGGCTTGATCTGTTGACCTTGTGATCCACCCGCCTCCACCTCCCAAAGTGCTGGGATTACAGATGTGAGCCACTGCACCCAGCCAAAATTTTTTTTAAACTATGAGTACATGGTGCTGACAAACAACAGCTATTGGGACTCTGGGTACTGCTGTCCTGCTTTGAAGAAGTCACCAGAATTTTTTTATTTGCATTTGCACCATCAGTGCATATTTTGTGAAAGTAATTTTGACCTAGTAGATGCCCAAGACTGAGAACAGTGCTTTAGGATACAGTATTACTTTCATCAAAGACCACTTCAGGCTGAAGTGGGCTGACTGTCGGTCAGAAATGTTTAGATTGGGGGAGGGGTTGCTAGGAAGGAAGGAAGGTTGAAGCGGATGTTCAGTGAGGCCCTGCCCAACTTTTTTCTTTTTCTTTTTTTTTTTTTTTGTTGGGCTAGGATGCGGTAATAAGTGATAGGTGGCAGTGGCTGTTACCTAAAGCACTTCTCATGTATCTTCATATTTAGGTGAGACAATCCAGGAGGATTCCTGCTGGCACAGCTGCAGGCTGGCTAGCATGCCAGTACCCTTTCAGAAGTTGGCTTAGAGATAGAGAGAAGAACCTCCTCTGTGTTTACTGGGTTAATTCCAAAGCAGAGACTTAAGCAGAACAGACAAAAAAAATAACAGGAAATTTAGAAACTAGAGAAAAGGGCCAGGCACGGTGGTTCACGCCTGTAATCCCAGCACTTTGGGAGGCCGAGGTGGGTGGATCACTTCAGGACAGGAGTTCAATACCAGCCTGGCCAACATGGTGAAACCTCGTCTCTACTAAAAATAGAAAAATTAGCTGGGCGTGGTAGCATATGCCTATCGTCCCAAGTACTCAGGTGGCTGAGGCAGGAGAATAGCTTGAACCCGGGAGGTAGTGGTTGCAGTGAGCTGAGATTTTGCCACTGCACTCCAGCCTGGGCAACAGAGTGAGTGAGACTTCGTATCAAAAAAAGAAAAGAAAAACTAGAGAAAAGTACAAAAAGGAAAATTCAGCTTCCATCACCCAGTGATACCAAAATTCTAAAGGGCAGCTTTTGGTAACTAGGGAACAGCTCAGGTCACTCACATCACTGTCTCCGTGGGTGCTCCGGGTCTGATATGCTGATTGCAGGGCTGCAGAGTTGACACCTGCATGTTCTCACACGTGGAACAGGAGTTAGGCAGCTGCAGCTCTGCCATGCCTGTGCCATCTGCACGGAAGCAGTGTCTAAATATACTCACATTTAAAACTATATGAAAGTCACTTTGGAATTTAAAAGTTTCATGATTTTGACCAGGCGTGGTGGCTCACACCTGTAATTCTAGCATTTAGAGAAGCCGAAGTGGGCAGATTGCCAGAGCTCAGGAGTTTGAGACCAGCCTGGGCAACACAGCGAAACCCATTTCTACTAAAAATACAAAAAATTACCCCGGCATGGTAGTGAGCGCCTGTAATCCCTGCTACTCAGGAGGCTGAAGCATGAGAATCACTCAAGCCCAAGAGGTGGAGGTTGCAGTGAGCCAAGATTACACCACTGCACTTCGGCCTGGGCAACAGAGTGAAACTGTCTCAAACAATCAGTCAATCAATCAATCAAGTTTCATGGTTTTGTTAAATACCACATCCTAATAAAGGGAAAAAATACTTTTGTCACTGTGGAGAAACCTTTGTGGGGTGGGATCACTCCTGGGGAGAAAAGACAAAATGTTGAAGGAAGTCATCAGCTTTGCTTTCTTAATTTTAGGTTTGAGTTTACTGCCTGATGATCAGAGCCAGAAGCACAGATATCCAGGAAATGCCACCACCGGAGAGAGAACCACACACTGCTTCTCATCATACATCTACCCGGACCCAGCCCAGGAAGAAACATACACCTCCAACATTTTATCCCATGAGCAAGGCAACTTCTGTAGAACAGCTCATGAAGATTTTGTTTTAACTTCAAAAAGTGCTTCTCCTAATTTATTTTCTGAGGCACAGCATCAAGAAGCACCTGTGGAAAAAAACAATTTAAAAGAAGAAAACAACAACCATCCTACAGGTGAGCTACTTATGTTTCTCTCTTCTCTACTTCACTCATAGTGTTACTAAGTTGTCCTAAGATAAGGCTTTTCTGTGTTTTTTCTTTAAAAATTATTTTTTCAGAGATGGAGTCTTGCTGTGCTGCTCAGGCTGGACTCAAACTCCTGGGCACAAGCAATCTGTGCCCCCTCAGTCTCCCAAGTAGCTGGGACTATAGGTCCATGCTGCCCTGCCAGGTCTTTTTGTGTTTTTTTGTTTTTTTTTTTTTTTTTTTTTTTTTTTGTCCCCTGTGGCCTTTCTTTGGAGACAGAGTATTGCTCTGTCGCCCAGGCTGGAGTGCAGTGGCATGATGTCAGCTCACTGCAACTTCTGCCTCTAGGGTTCAAGTGATTCTCATGTCTCAGCCATCCAAGTAGTTGGGATTACAGGCATGCACCACCATGCCCAGATAATTCTGTGTATTTTTAGTAGAGATGGGGTTTCACCAGGTTCCCCAGGCTCATCTCAAACTCCTGGCCTCAAGTGATCTGCCTGCCTTGGCCTCCCAAAGTGCTGGGATTACAGATCTGAGTCACTGCACCCAGCCCTAATGCCTTGTTCCTAATTTAGAATTAATTCCTTGGTATGGAAAGCTCAAATGTATTTTTCTTCCTTTTTATACAATATGCTTCCCTAGCCTTTTGGAAAATTTCAAACATCTAGAAAAGTTGAAAGACCACTGCATTGATTACTGATATACTTACCAGTGTGTGGTACTTCATTCCAAATATTTCAGTATGCATCAAGTATAACCACACTGCTATTATTATATCTAAGGAAATTAATTATAATTCCTTAATATTCAAGTTCATTTTGGAATTCTCCCAATTATCCCAAAATGTCTTTTAAAGGTGCTTTTTCTCAAAAGGAACCAATCAAATTTATGCATATCCAGTCAAGTTCACATATTATGTTTGATTCTTATTACTCTTTAGTCTTTTTATCACTAGAAAAGCCCACACTTCTTTTTCTCATGACATTAACCTTTTGAAGAATGTTTAGTGCCTTTATTTTATTTTATTTTTATTTTTGAGACAGGGTCTCGCTCTGTCACCTAGGCTGGAGTGCAGTGTACCATCTCAGCTTACTGCAACCTCTGCTCACTCTCAGCCTCCCAAATAGCTGCAATTACAGGTGTGTGCCACCACACCTGGCTAATTTTTGTATCTTTTTTCTAGAGACGGGGTTTTGCCATGTTGGCCAGGCTGGTCTCAAATTATTTAATTATATTAATTCCTTGAGTGTTGTAAAATCTTTGATGTACATTACTTTTAATAACAAATATCTTAGCATAGTAACTTTAAAATTCTTATGTTTTAAGACATTAATATGCTTTTCTTGAGCTAAATTGTTACTAATTTTTATCTTAGGAGAAAGTATTTTATCATGTTGGGAGAAAATGACGGAACAGATTCAGGAAGCGAATAAGAACTTTAAAAAACGTGACAATTCCTCAGAAGTGGCTAATGTTGAAGAAAGGTATTGTTCATGTTGAAAGTGGCAAATGTGACTATTTAGTACAGTAGCTGGCCTTTGTTACGGAACACTTTCCGTGTTTGAAAGATATATACTTTTCTTGTTTTTGTTTGACTATACTTTTAAGGTTAAAGATACAACCTATTATATACCGTAAACAACAAAGGAGGTTGGGGAGATATGTCAGTTAAACTTCTTTGACATTGTATTGTCAAAGCTTTTTCACTTAAGAGAAACATCTCAATAAAATCAATCTTCTCTCAAATAGTTAAATCCTATTTTTGGAAAAGGGAAAAATTAAATATTGGCATCTCCCATTTGGTGTTACTTATTTATAATTGCATAATCAGTGATAGAATTTTAAAATATGGCAAATTTAAAGTATTTTATCTTTTAAATATTAGGTTGATTATTTTAAAAATATATTTCAAAATTTTCAATATGATATGGACAAAATGACTTTTCTGATTATTGCTCTACTCACATTAAGGGCCTTTCATAGTTTAAAAAAATGCATAGTTAGTAATCTATTTTTCAAATACCTTTTAAAGTTATTTGATGAATATGTTATTCCACATATTAATCTGTAATGGATAGGTGGACTTCAGAAGCGTTCTTAGGGCTCCCAAGTCACGTGAAGAGTGTTGTATATTCTTATATTTAAGGGTTGGAGAAGGATTGTGGCTTTCGTTAGATTCTCAAAGGGAAGCACTGATTTTGGGAAAGGTTAGTTCTCCCTGTAGTCTAGGGTTTCTATACCAGGCACACTAAGTGTCAAATGTTCACACATCATGATTTGCATGTTAAATAACTTTGTGTTTCTAATTAGGCCCATTAAAGCTGCTATTAGAGAAAGGAAACAGACCTTTGAAGACTACTTAGAAGAACAAATTCGGTTGGAAGAGCAAGAACTGAAGCAAAAACAGCTGAGGGTTAGCAATTGTGCTCTTTTGATTAAATCATTCTGAGGCTTTAGAGATTTATCTAATTTGTTTTAAAAATAACTTTCAGATGACTTGGACATACCAAAATTAATTCAAATATTCTTTTATTTTAGGAAGCAGAAGGACCATTGCCAATCAAAGCAAAACCAAAACAACCATTTTTAAAACGAGGAGAAGGTTTAGCCAGATTTATTAATGCTAAATCTAAGTTTCAGAAAGGGAAAGAAAGTAAACTAGTGACTGACCAGAGCCCTTCTGAGGACCAGCCTCTATTTAAAATGGATAGACAGCAACTCCAGCGGAAAACCGCTCTCATAAATAAAGAACCGTATGCAGAGAACCCTACCCTTAAAAAGGACAACAAAGCTAGAACCAGGAAGGGTTCTGTCACCATTAGTCAGAAGCCAAAAATGCTGAGGTGTAATAACAGGAAAAGTCTGTCTCCATCAGGGTTGAAAATACAGACAGGGAAGAAATATGATGGGCAATTTAAAGACCAGATCAAATTTGAAAAAAAAGTTACATCTAATAATAAAGAAAATGTACCTGAGTGTCCAAAACCTTGCGATACTGGCTGTACAGGGTGGAATAAGACACCAGATAAAGACAGACGTCCTCTTTCAACAGGGCCAGCCAGCCTCCTGGCTTCTAAGAGCTGTGTCAGGGAGACGGTGAAAGACTCAGAATCTTCTCTTGATGTTTCTCTTCAGAAAACGTTAGAGACTTGGGAACGAGAAAAGGAAAAGGAAAATTTGGAATTAGATGAATTTTTATTTTTAGAACAAGCTGCTGATGAAATATCATTTTCTAGTAATTCCTCATTTGTACTGAAAATCTTAGAAAGGGATCAACAGATCCGCAAAGGTCACCAGATGTCTTCCACCCCTGTCAAAGCTGTTCCGCAGAAGACAAATGCAGCAGGTCCCGTTGGTCAGTGTAACCGCAGTGAGGATTTGGACCACGCTGCACGTGAGAAGGAGAGTGAGTGTGAGGTCACACCCAAACAAAACCGTTCATTGTCCTCGGCTGATGAATCGAGGGAACAGCCTTGTAAAATCAGTAGGAAAGCCTTCCAAAAGAGCACTTCTGAAAATCAGACTGAATGGATTGCAGGTGATGGTGAAGGTGTTATGAGCAGTGACAGTTGCACTGACTCTGAGGAACAGCTTGATGTTACCATAAAACCATCGAGTGAGGATAGAGAAAGGGACTTCAGCAGCAGAGAGGATAGCCCACAAGTCTGTGACGGTAAGGGGCCTTTTAGGGACACCAGGACTCAAGAAGATAAAAGGAGAGATGTTGATCTGGATTTGTCTGATAAAGATTACAGTAGCGATGAGTCTATCACAGAAAGCATAAAACATCAAGTGTCTGAGCCCTCAAGATCCTCATCCCTAAGTATGACTAAAATGGACTTTGATGATGAAAGAACTTGGACTGACCTTGAGGAGGATTTGTGTAATCATGACGTTTTTCTTGGGAGTGAATCTAGTTACGGGACTCCGCAGACGTGCTACCCTAAGAACGAAGTAGGCATCCTGGACAAAACAGTAAGAAGGAAGATTGCACCAGTCATGAAGGGAGAAGACTTGAGCAAATCTAGGAGGAACAGAAGTCCTCCTCCTACATCGGAGCTGATGATGAAATTCTTTCCTTCCTTGAAACCAAAACCAAAGTCAGATTCACACTTGGAAAGTGAACCCAAGTTAAACATAAGTCAAGACAAACCACCTGGTGAGTCAGAGCATTATAAAATATGTATCTGAATGTGAGAAATTTAACATTTATCAATGCTGTCAGAATGCTTAAAATCCTAACTTAACTGCTCAATAGAAGTCAAATTAATGGGTGATTTGAAAAAAATCTGATTTATTTTGTGTGTCTATAAAATGTAACAGTCGCTAGTATTAAGAGATTCAGTTGAATTATCCTTTCAGCTTTTCCAAACTTAAACTTCGTTTTGACTTTCTGAAGACTTCAAAATCAATTACTTTTTAATAAAGCGAGATAACATCAAAGCTCCTAAGTTTCCTTTCTTCCCCAAACCTGGTCCAAGTCCCCCTTCCTAGAAGTACCAGCATTACCATTTCATTTGTGTATTCTAAAGAGGCCGTGCATATAAAAGCATATGTGTGAGTTTGTATATAATTACTTTTCTAAACAAATGAAAATATGCTTTTTGGATACTGTCTTGCACCTTGCTTATGATAAATTTTGAAGATTGTTCTAACACATCTACCTCATTCCATTTAATGGATGTTTAGTATTTCAGTTGATGTAATGGACTTTTTAAACTCACACTGAAAGATTCCTTTCCATTATATTATATTATAAACTCCAATTGACTAGCATAGCATAGGCGCTTTGAAATATAAATTATAACATTTTTTTAAAATTCTGATTTTAAAAGTAAAATTTTTTTTGTAGAAAGTTTGGAAGCTTAAAAAGTATAGAAGTAAAAATATTTACAACTTAGCTACCCAAAAGTAATGGCTATGCCATTTTGGGATATTTCCTTCCCATCATTTTTCTTATGTATTTTTAATATGACAGAGAAGTATAACTTGCCTCATTCCTTTAGCCTTGTGGATCACATTTATTTTGTAAAAAAAAAAGTACTAATGGATAAAATGCTTGTTTGAATTGCAGGATAGAAGCACTGGCTATTTTACATTTTAAATAGCAAATTTGATAAAGAGAAAAAATCTTAATTTGCATTTATTTGATTAGTAGTAGGGGATAAACTTTGATTTTGGCGTTGATTAGCCCGTTAGATCTCTTGTAGATTACTTACTTATGTTCTTAAGCTATTTATATGTATTGGCTTTTAAAAAATGGTTTTGAATGATTTCTTTTTATGTATCATGTTGATTCCTTGTCAGGTTGATACTCTTTGGAGGTTGATTAATTCTTTCATAAATTTGCACTGGTTTCCTCAGGAAAGTTAGGTTTAATTTTTTTTCCTTTTCATATTTGAAGCATTGTTTCGAATGCATTTTAATGGCACAGGCGTTTGCCATATTCTTGGCTCTTAGTGTTACTAGCTAGCTAGTGTTTTTGCTGCTGTAAGCCCTTTTGCAAAGTTCAGTATTTATGGCCTATTTTATAGGTGACAATGCTCGATCCCAGGTTTTGAGAGACAAAATTACTGAATTGGAGACAGAAATAGAAAAGTTTAAAGCTGAGAACGCATCTTTAGCTAAACTTCGCATTGAACGAGAAAGTGCCTTGGAAAAACTCAGGTACGTTTGGGTCTGTAAGTTGGGAGAAAATATGCAGTGATTCAGTTTTATCTTTAAAACCATCTAAGCAATCTGAAACATTTTCAGTCAATCCAACAAATATAACTGAAAAGGAGGTGAAATCTGTATCATGTAAAATTTTTTTTACTGAATAAAATGACCCAATGTAGTCAATGATGTGTCAAAAGGGGAATTTTCTTAGTAGAGAGATCATAAATTGAAATTTGAAAAAAAAGTTTGAGCTATGGATTCAGTAGTACTTTGATTAGTTAGTGTATAGGCTTCTCTGGGATGCTGTAACAAAGTACCACCAGCTAGGTGGCTTAAAACAAGCAATTTCTTTTCTTGTGGTTCCTTAGGCTGTAAGTCCAAAGTCCAGGCATCAGCAAGACGGGCCATGCTGGCTCCTCCAGCTTCTGGTGGTTTCAGGCACTCCTTGGGTATTTTTTGGATTACAGCGACATCACTCCAGTCTCTGCCTCTGTGGTCACACGGCCATCTTCCCTCTGTCTGTGTCTTCACATGGCATTCTCCTCCGTGTGTGTGTCTCAGTGCCTCTTTAAAGGATAGGGTCACATTGGATCAAGGGCCCACCCTACTCCTCTATAACCTCCCCTTGACTGGCATCTTAATTATATCTTCAAAGGCCCTATTTCCAATAAGGTCACACTCACAGGGACTGGGACTTCAATGTACTGTTTTAGAGGACACAGCTCCACCCACAGCAGTTGACAGTATGACATACTGTTCCCTACCCTAGGTCATGATCTTATCTGACTTTATGGTTAGCAAAACTTGAACTGAACGTACATGAGGCTATTTGTATATACTATATTTATTATTTATATATATATATGTTTTATGTAGACATAGTTTTTTAATTGTACTTGCGAATAGTCCTAAGTTCTGTTGCAGAAACACTAATACTTTTGATTCCAAGTGTTGTCGTGGGTCTTGCTGGGGATATCATATATCGTACCCACACTGTATTTCTTTGTTTTTGGGTATTTGTTATTTTAATGCTTGAGGAGAAATTCATACAACTATAGTTCCCATGGCTGTCTGCTGTGGGATTAGATCTAGGGGATGGTGGCTGCTATGCAAATGCTGAAATTCTCCCAGATTTCCCAGCCTCCTTCTTCTTTTAGACTCCGCAGGACACTGCAGGTCTTTCATTAGTCTCCAGAATTCCCAAATGGTTGATTCTGACAGGTGCTGCTAGTTCAATAGCTGCTTTGGTGGAGGGACTGATGCTTGGAGCTTCCTACTCCACCATCTTCCATGACATTGCTTCTGTATTTCTTTTCTAAAACCTGAAAAATACAAATTCTAAAGCACACCTGGCCCATAAATTCCAGATAAAGGTTTATAGACAGCTATTAATCCACTTAAAAAGGAAATTCTGTTACTACATTGTATTTCGAGCTATGCTTAAAAATCAAATTCTGAATATTTTTAAATGTATATATCAGCAGAAAAAGATATTTCCTAGAAATACATGCCTATTATAGTAGTGATGGATAAAACATGAAACTTATTCCAATCCCTTCTCTACCCAAGATGACTTTTAAAATGTCTCTACATCATTATTTCAAAATGAACATCTTTTTCTTTGAAGAAACATTTAGATCATAAGATAATGGCTGTTTTTCTTTCTTTTAAAGGGTGTCAACTTCCTGAGTAGCTGGGATTACAGGTGTGCACTATCATGCCCAGCTAATTTTTTTTTTTTTTTTTTTTTTTTAGCGTTTTCCCTATATCAGTTTTGCTTTGTTCTAAGCAAAATTCAGTCCTCAAATTTAGACCTTGTGTTATCCTTCCCACCTTACAGATGAGGAAACTGATGCACTGAGAAGAAAGCTTTTTGTTTACCCCTTAGTAAGTGACAGAGAGCCACAGCCACAGTGCCAGCCTAGGCGTGTGGTTCTCAACCCTGGGCTCTACTGTATGGGGTCTTTAATCTGCTTTTTATTTTATTTTTGATGGAGTCTTGCTCTGTCACCCAGGGTGGAGTGAAGTGGTGCAATCTTGGCTCACTGCAACCTCCGCCTCCTGGGTTCAAGCCATTCTCCTGCCTTAGCCTCCCCAGTAGCTGGGATTATAGACACATACCACCACACCCAGCTAATTTTTATACTTTTAGTAGAGACAAAGTTTCACCATGTTGGCAAGGCTGGTCTCAAACTCCTGACCTCATGATCCGCCTGCCTTGGCCTCCCAATGTGCTGGGATTCTAGGCGTGAGCCACTGCACCTGGCTTCTGCTTTTTATTTTATTTTATTTTATTTTATTTTTGAGGCAGAGTCTGGCCTTGTCACCCAGACAGGAGTGCAGTGGTGCAGTCTTGACTCACTGCAACCTCCACCTTCTGGGCTCAAACCATCCACCACCTCAGCCTCCTGAGTAGCTGGGACTATACAGGCACGCGCCACCACGCCCAGCTAATTTTCGTATTTTTTGTAGATACGGGGTTTTGTCATGTTGCCTTGGCTGGTCTTGAACTCCTGGGCTCAAGTGATCCCCCCACCTTTGCCTCCCAAAGTTCTGGATTACAGGCATGAGCTACCATGTCCAGCCTGCTTTTTATTTTAATAACATAATAGACATCTTACCCCGTTAGCACACCCTAGTCTTCTGTATCCTTGAAATAAATATATGAATGCTACTGTGGCTAATCAATCTGTTGATGGAAATTTAGCTTGTTTAGAATTTTTCACTATTATAAATTACAGGGAATATCATCATATGTGTGAGGCACTTTTAATTTAAAAATCTACTTCCTTGTGATTAATTTTAGGCATTTCCATTGCCCTAGTCAGCATCTGAGGCTTCTTCTCACCCCCTTCCCCATCACTGGAGTTGAGCGTTAGCAGTCTTTCAGATCTTGCCAACCTGGTTATTATGCCACCTTTCAGTTGCTAAAGTTTGCATTTCTTTAATTATTGATAAAGTTGAGCATGTTTTTATATTTAGTGGTCATTTGTGTTTATTTTGTAAATTTC
>NW_016107418.1:6168070-6211911 GCF_001604975.1 Cebus imitator
TCGCTGCACCTTCCACCTCCCAGGTTCAAGCGATTCTCCTGCCTTAGCCTCCTGACTAGCTGGGATTATAGGCATGCACCGCCACCCCCAGCTAATTTTGTATTTTTGGTAGTGACGGGGTTTCCCCATCTTGGTCAGGCTGGTCTCGAATCCCTGACCTTAGGTGATCTGCCCACCTCAGCCTCCCAAATGCTGGGATTGCACGTGTGAGCCGCCCAGCCCGGCCTGCCTCCTCCTTTTTTGACGCCTCCTCCTGCTCCCCATCCTTTGCTCCCTCTGTTTTAGCCACACTGGCCTCCTGGCTGTTATTTGAACACCGCAGGCACATTCCTGCCTCAGGGCCTTCGTACTTTCCGCTCCCTCTGCCTACGCTGCTCTGTGTGCACCCTCTTGGATTGGTTCTCTCATTTCCTTCAGGTTTCTTTCATGTTATCTCAGCAAGATAACCCTCACATACAACACAATTTCACCCTCCAACTCTCATATTTCCTGAATATCTTTCTTGCTTTTTCTCTTTAATTATTCTGATATTCCATGTACCCATTTATCTTCTTTATTATTGTCTGTCTCCCATTAGAATGTAAGAAGCTGCGGGAATACGATTTTTTTTTTTTTTTTACATAGAGTCTTGCTTGGTTGCCCAAGCTGAAGCACAGTGGTGCGATCACGGCTCATTGCAACCTTGAACTCCTGGGCTGAAGCCTGCCTCGGCCTCTTGGTGTTGGGATTACAGGTGTGAGCCACTGTGCCCAGCTAGGATTTTTGGGGTTTTTTTCCACTGTGGTTTCCTCACTACCTTGTAGAATGCCTGATTCATCATAGTCACCCAGTGAATGCTTGTTGGATGAATGCTTTGTTGAGTGGATTGGCTGTTATTTCAGGCCTGTGGATTGAAGATGAATTCACTAGGACCGGCAGTTACTAGCCTGTCAACAGGTTCTGCATATCACTGCACTGAGATGGTCTCCCTAGGTGATAACATAGTTTGGTCATTTTAGGAAAGAAATTGCAGACTTTGAACAACAGAAAGCAAAAGAATTAGCTCGAATAGAAGAGTTTAAAAAGGAGGAAATGAGGAAGCTACAAAAGGAACGTAAAGTTTTTGAAAAGTATACTACAGCTGCAAGAGCTTTTCCAGATAAAAAGGAACGGGAAGAAATACAGGTATGCTAGTTCTTTATGTTATAGTCATGTAAGTTAGTAAAGGTGACAATATTGTAAGGATCTCATTAGAATTATTTCATATGTCAAAACAAAACTGTGTTTTAGTCCATTATTCATTCAACAAATAATCTGAGACAGTGCATCAGGAATATCTTTTGTAGTCTGACTTTTAAAGAGTAAAATATATATCAGTTATTTTCTTACTAGTAAAGGCTTCCTAGAAAAGACTATGATAATGTCATGGATGAATGAACAAGCCGAGAGTTGGAAATTCACCAGCGTAATGTTGTGTTAATCTTTTTGACTTGCCACACACCGAATACTGTTAGTTCTGTTGATTTATCATAACTTACAGCCATAAATAACCAGGTGTTTAATTCTAAAACTTAGAGACTAATAGGCCAGATTATCAGTCCTGTTCATTTCATAGTTAGAAATGGACATGATCAGAAGGTTGTAGAAGTTAAAAAAGAACTCATGCAGTTCTTGCTAAAACTTTGTAAGCCTTCTAAAAAAAAAAAATAGGTGAATTTGTTTACGATATTGGCATATGCAGAGATTTCTAAGAGAAGACACAACTATAAAATAAAACATGGATATATTGGACTTCATCAAAGTTAAAACTTAGCAAAGAGAAATTTAAAATGGCAATCCATTGCGTCTAGCATAAAAAGCAGACTCACTGGCTGGGTGCGGTGGCTTACGCCTGTAATCTCAACACTTTGGGAGGCCGAGGCAGGTGGATCACAAGGACTGGAGTTCAAGACCAGCCTGGCCAAAATGGTGAAACCCCATCTCTATTAAAAATACAAAAATTTAAAAAAAAAAAAAAAATACAAAAGTTAGTCGGATGTGGTGGTACGCGCCTGTAGTCCCAGCTACTCAGGTGGCTGAGGGGGAAGAATCACTTGAACCCAGGAGGCAGAGGTTGCAGTGAGCCAAGATCATGCCACTGTACTCCAGCCTGGGTTACAGAGCCAGACTCTATCTCAAAAAAGAAAAAAGAAAAATAGCAAACTCACTTTCCACTGTCTGTATTTAAATTATTAGCAGTTTTGAGTTCCAGCCTTTACTTTCTTCCTGTCTAGTGTAGCCATCTTCAGGCAATCTCACCTGCACACCTTCAGCTTGAGTTACTAAATAGCATGGTGCTCAGGGTCTTTAATTCTTTATTTTTGTGGGAAGAAATGTACCATTATGTTTTGGTTAATACTTACTTTATTAAATCTAATGTGTTAGACTTTGACAGTATTAAAACTTTTATTTCCAAAGGCAATATAAATATATTATCGTTCAAAAGGTACAAAAAGATGTGTAGTGAAATTTCTCCCTCACCCTTGCCCTAGCCACCTATTCAGTTGTTTTTTGAAAATACTTTTTTATTATAGAAAATTTCAAAAGCACATGAAAGTAGGAAGAATAATAGAATGAATTCCCATTTCACCAGTGATCATTTTGTCTTTCTAATTTCATCTCTGTCACCCCTCTACTCTTTTGTAGCTTTTTAATCTGGAATTTAAAAAGTGAAATCCCAGACATCTGTTCATTTCGCCCATAAATAGTCTAGTAGGTTTCTCTGAGAAAGATATCTTTAAAAAATAAGATTCGGCTGAGTGCAATGGCTCACATCTGTAATCCCAGCACTTTGGGAAGCCGAGACAGGCAGATCTCTTGAGGTCAGGAGTTAGAGACCAGCCTGGCCAACATGGCCAATCCCCATCTCTACTAAAAATACAAAAAACATTAACTGGGTGTGGTGGCATGCCTGTAGTCCCAGCCACTTGGGAGGCTGAGGCAGGAGAACCACTTGAGCCTGGGAGGAAAAGGTTGCAGTGAGCCAAGATCATGCTACTGCACTACAGCCTGGGTGACAGAGTGAGACACCGTCCCGGGGGAAAAAAATTATACGTTTGTCACACCTAACAAAGTTTACAGTAATTCATTAATATCAACTAATATTTAGTCCATATTCAGATTTTCCAATCGCTCAGTATCTTTTTACAGTTGATTTGTTTGCGTTCTAATTCACCTCTCTTGAGGCAGCCAATGCTATCAATCTCATATCTTTCCAGAGAAATTCTTAGCAAATACATATATATATATCTATGGTGGTTTTTTTAAAACATTAATGTTAGTCTACTGAAATCATTAAGTATCTTAACAAAACATCTTTATTCTATATTATTGTATAGAATTGCAGTGTGTGCCATAATATACTTACCGAAGCATTTATTTATTTCTGTTCTTTTTCTATTTACAAGAATACAACAAGGGCCATACTGAATAACTTTGTGATTATATCACTTCTCACAATCATACTCCTGCTTACTCATTCAGCATGTGGCTACTGAGTAGCTGCTATGTAGCAGGCATGGACTGGGAATGCGGTAGTGAACAAAACAAATCAATCCCTGTCCTCATATAGCTTACTTCCTGGAGTATATCTCTAGGATGGATTCCTATGAGTGAAATTTTGAGGTTAAAGCGTGTGTACATTGATACAAATTGCCAGATTATAACATAAACATCTTGCCAATTTTTAGTTGTTTTTATTTATTTATTTTTGAGACAGGGTCTCACTCCATCACCCATAACAGAGTGCGGGGGCTCCATCTTGGCTCACTGCAACCTCCACCTCTCAGGTTCAGGCGATTCTCCTTCAGCCCTCGAGTAGCTGGGATTATAGGTGCCCACCTATAATTAATTTTTAGTTGTACTAGCACGCACTTCTTAGAGTATATTTTGTTCTTCACTTGATTGGTAAGAGGTTAAAAATTGATATTAAACTTAATTGAATTTCTTTTAAACAATCTGAATTATAGTTACAAATTTTAGTATGGCTGTTTTTGGTGAACAAGCCAAATACTTTAAACAGTAGTTATAACAAACTCTGCTACCAGAAAACTTCACCAAATTTAAAACCATAGCCTATTCTAAAATACATGATGAGTTTTTCACTTCATTTTTCTTTTTGAATCTCCTAGGATTAGAGATATTTTGATAACCTTGCTGTTATGGAAAGCTCACCAGATCCAAAGGGAAAAAATAAATAACCTCCTTAGACCACCCAAGGTTATGAGATTGTGTTTTTTTCCCCTCTTCTCTTTCTCATAGCTCCAATCCTGACTACTTCTTTCAAAGTGATTCAAGCCACAGCAAACACACTTCTTTTTGTTGTACTTTGTTAGGTGAATAATGTGGGTTTTCTTTTATGGCAAACTAGTGCCTTTCCCTCACACGATGTGTCCTCTGATTGTCAGACTGTGCAGTCCAGGCTGCTAGCTCTTAGCCCTGTGTGGCTGTTTACACATTTACATTTAAATTAATTAGAGGTAAATGGAAAAATCAGTTTCTCATTCCCATTAGCTACATTTCCAGGACTTAGTAGCCACGTGTGGCTGGCTGGTGGCTGCCACAGTGCACCGTGCAGGACTGGGCACATCCTCACTGCTGGCAGCTCTGGGCTGTGCCCCTCCAGGGGCCTGTTGGGTGGGGATGGGCTGGGCTGGTGAGTTGCCCTCCCTCTTCAGGAACTCATTCTTGAACTCTCGCCTTTGTTCGTTTACATGACTTCTGGTGTTGATTGAAGTTTTGGACCCTGTTCATACTTGGTTATCATGTGTGACCCTGGGTATTCATTATTTCTTGCTGGTTTCGGTGCAGTTCCTTTTCTTCCTTACACTATTTGGCTTATTCATGGTTCCCCGTATTTACCTTTCTTTTTACTTCTGTGCAAAAATATACTTTAAAAACAGATATAAGTTTGTTATGTTTATTGATACTCTATTAATAATCATCAGAATTAAGGAGAGGGCATATTTAACCTTCCTTTACGTTATGGTTATGTTAAAAAAAAAGTATTAACTTTTATTTTGGGTATTTATTCATTCAGCAAATTTATTGAGAACCCCTTATGTACTAGAAACTGGCAATCATTGAGGAATTGATGATGAGTTAGCCATTTCTGCCCTCCTGAAATTTACATTCATCATTACTGAGTTATGGCTTTTCACAAACTCAGTTTACTCTAATTATAAAATTTCCATTTTGATGTTTAAGTGGTCCCAACTTGACCAGTGGGGGAGCCCCTTTAAGTCCATGGCCCCCGCTGCCCTTGGCATTTTGAGAGTACTCCTTTCTGGAACAACGGGTTGTTTAAGACTGTTTGGTTTTGGCTTTCTTTTTTAAAACCTGCCCTGGGTCTGGCATCCACTGTGCTCCAAGGAGCTGGGCTCCTCGTGGGCTACTCTGAGTGTGGAGCCTGTTAAGCTGACAGAGCCGGCTGCGCCTTCCACAGGTCCCCAAGTGCCCTTGGCCTTCCCTGCCCCATCCCCTGCGCTTTCTTACCGTTTCCGCGGCGTGGGCTCTCAGTCATGCTCACGGGGACTTGGCAGCCCCCACTGCCTCAGCCTCGCCCGCGGGATGTGGAGCCCCTTCAGGGTGTGGTGGCGCCGGCGGAGCTCTCCCCGCCTGGCTTCTGAGCTTTCACACTGTGCTGGAAGTCTGCACCCCAGCTGCGGATCCCACCCGCCACCCAGGCCTGCTGGGCTCGGCTGGTCGTTTCCCCTACCCCTTTCTCCTCCCGGCTCCTCTGTCTGTCTGGGTCTGGGCTCTCACCAGTCCCCCAGCCTAGGGGCTCCCTTCTCTCCCTCTGCCTGGCTGCTGCCTCTTACTCCCTTGGCCCCCAGGGGCGCCTCCTGCCCACAGAGCCCCCCATCCCCACCTCCGCCCTGCCCTGCCTCCACCTCGTGTTACTCCTCCAGCCTCCCTGTCCTTAACACTGGCTGGCATTTCTTTAAACAAAACTCACTTGACCCCACAGCGCAAGGTTTTCCTTTACAGCAAAACTCCTTGAAAGCCTTGCGCATATTCACTGTGCCCAGATCTCCAAATCTCACCTGTTTTCTCCACAAGCCCTGAGCACGGCCTCCAATCACTCCGTGGCACTGACACAGCCCCTGTTATGCCCCTGTGCCTTACTCTGACTGTGAATCCCACGCTTCGTCTGTCGCCCTCTGCCAGTGGCTGTCCTGCTGCTTTCCTCTCCCATGCTTAGGCCAGAGGTCTCAAATCATTCTCCAGGCTTCTCTTGCTCTTCCACTCCATGCTTTTCTGACAAAGTCCACCCGGATTCCAGCTGCCACCTCCAGCAATGACTTGCTGGCGGCCCGGCCTCCTCTCTCACCCTGTCCCTGTGGCGTCGCTCCAGAAGGTGACCACGCATCCCCTCTGGTCAGACCCCTCCATATGCTTCTGCTTTCCTTCCTCTAAGAGCCTCAGTGCCTATGTGACCGGGCCTCTTTTCCCCTTCCTGTCCCTGGCCAGTCCTCCTGCCATTTACCTGTCACCTGCGCTAGCACCTTGCAGCGCTGGCACTGAGCCAGGAGCCCTCCTGCTGCTTTCCCCACAGGCTGCCTCCCGCAGCTCTGTTACAGTGATACCCAGCACATGTCATGCTGTCTCCCCACGCGGCCCTGGCCACCTACCCACTCTCCCCTGTCACCCCACCTGCCTTGGCCACTCTCTCACCTGCCTTGGCCACCCTCCCACTCTCCTGTCACCCCCTCACCTGCCCTGGCCTCCCTCCCATTCTCCCATCACCCTCCCACTGTACCTGGCAGAGTGAGCCTCATGAGGTGAGGCTTTGTTCTTAGTATTCCAAGGGCCTGTGATAGTGCCTGATGATAGATCTCTTGTAAATATTCATTGCTCTTGAATTCTGAACCCATTTAGACTTGTATTTTACTATTTTAGTGTTAAGTCCATCTTCCTGCATGATAAAATGTTTACCGGAAATTGTTCATTTATTGGTCATAATCCATCTCACAAATCGGGAACCTGATGTTCTTGGAGGTTGTGGGCCCTGTTTTAAGCTTTCAAGTCAGAACACTCGGATGTGAACCTTGATGTCACCCAATCCAAAGTCCACGCCCTCTGTGGTGGGGCCCTGATGGCCTCTCCATCCTCACTGGACTGCCATGTGGCTGCCACAGGGGTTGCTGAGGTGCAGGGGTGTGGGCCAGCCTTACCTGCTGCCTCGCCACCAATGGGCTTCGGTTCCCTGCTCCTTCCTCAGCTCTCGGTCAGTCCCCATAACTTGCAGCTGCATGTGATCTCCAATTGCTTCTAGACATTTCCAGCGATTTCTTCCTTATTTTAGTTTATCTAAAACAATTCCTTTTCTTGAAACTTATTTCTTCTCATGAATTTCAGATAGTTTTTAGGGCAGGTAGTTTTGACTTTGGAATCTTTTATTCTTTAGCTCTACTGTTCCTTCAGTTATTCATGAGCTCCTGTTACGATTCTTCTTTTCCGGATCTCCCCCAGATCCCTTTCAGTTCATAGCTCAGGTGAGGTCTTTCCTAGCTCGTGGCAGGTTTCTGCTGCCAGCTTCCATGGGCTGTCTGCCTCCCTTTCTCCTGGCTTCTGGAATTAGTTTTGCTGATGGTCTGTGGTGACACTTCCCCCCTGAAAACCGCAGTGGTCTTAGAGTGTCGTCTGTTGACTAAGCCTTTCCTTTCTGGCTGACTATTCTGTTTCACTGCTGGGTCTCTATTATTCTCTTGTTTTAATTCCAGTAATGTAGTAATGTTTTTTTTTTTCTTTTTGAGAGGCTTTAAAACAGCAAATATCAGATTTACGGGAAGATTTGAAACGAAAGGAAACCAAATGGTCAAGTACACATGGCCGTCTCCGAAGCCAGATAGAAATGTTAGTCAGAGAGAACACAGACCTCCGGGAAGAAATAAAAGTGATGGAAAGATTCCGACTGGATGCCTGGAAGAGAGCAGAAGCCATCGAGAGCAGCCTAGAGGTGGAGAAGCAGGACAAGCTCACGGTAGGTGGGGAGGCCGGAGGGTTGTGTCAGGCCAGCGGGAGGTTCAGTATCTGAGCATTCAAATTCAGAGTCAGAAAGTAGGATGGGGGCTGCCAGGCGCTGGGGGGCAGTGGGGAGTGACTGAATGTGGACAGTTGCCCTCTTGTGAGCTGGAAAGCGTCCTGGAGCTGGACGGAGGGCGATGGTTGCACTATACCGCAGATCGCCTTCACGCCCCTGACGCGTGCACCAGAACGTGCTGAAGACGGTGAGTTTTATCTGATACCTATTTTATCCCAACTAAAAAGATTTCTCAAGCATTGTTATAAACAGGTGCTTTGTAGACTCATTTCTCTAATTTCTACAGAGGAGGTTTACCACAGCAGGCAGATCATCTCTGTTAAAACAGACCAGGGAGTTTGGCTGAGAGTCGCACACACATGACCCTTTTAATCAAGTAACTGGTCTTTCATTCATCTCTATGAACATCCAGGGTGTGCCAGGCACTGTTGGGTGCTTGGGGTACAGCAGTGACAAACAGACAAAATCCCTTCCCCTTATGAAGCTTACGTTCCAGTGGTAGAAGAAAGACTGTAAGAAGCTAGATGATAAAGCGTGCGGTGTGTGAGATGGTGAGAGCTAAGGAGAAGCAGGGCGGAGTGGCCTTGCCGTCTGGGTGGGAGGCCTGGGACGTGCATGTGAGGAGTGGCCTGGGTGGCCGGCTGAGTCCGCAGAGGAGCCCCAGGCTGCAGCAGCACCTGAGTGGGCCTGAGACGGGGCAGCCGGGGTAGTGGGCGAGGAGCGGCAGGGGGAGGCAGCCATCGGGGCAGGATGGGACAGCGGGCAGTGGATGGGATTCCTAACAGATGGCAGCGTGCACAGGGGCGTTTTTTGAGTGAGTGGGATTCTGGAGGGCTCTGAATGAGGGGTGACTGGGCCTCTTATTTTAGTTTCGTCTGCTGTAGACCAAGAACGGGGGAAGGGAGCATGGGCAACACCAGGAATGCAGTGGGGCTGGGGGGACAGGGTGGCAGTGGCGAAGGAGGGAAGCCAACTGTGTTTGTTGTTGAGCTATGTGTGGTTGGTGGTGACAGCAAGGAAGGAGTCAGGAATGGTGTCAGCTGTGCTTAGTTTTGTGTTTTGGTCTCATGAAGGTCCTATTGCCTAGGAGTGACTGCAAGAAGAGATCACATGGCCACCAGGAGCTCAGGCTTGGACACACCGGAGGTCTGACCACGCGGCTGCACACGGCAGCATGGGCTCCAGCTGGGGACAGACACCCAGGGTTGTCTGAATGTGTGATCTAGCGCGGGGCTGGGAGAGGCCAGCCGGTGTGTGAGTGGGCAGGGAGGAGCTGATGAGCAGCCAGAGAACAGGAGGCTGTGTGATGTCCTGAGAGCCAGTGAAGAAAGGGCCACAAGGAGGAGAGTAGCTACCTGTGTTGGGTGCAACAGTTACTCAGAGGAGGACTGAAAACCGGCCATGGGGTTTACCAGGTAGAGAGAAAGAACTGTGGGCCTTGAGAAGGTCTGTTTCTCTGGAGTGTTGAAGAGGAAAGCCTGATTGGCTAGGAGCGGATGGCAGCTTTGTTGAGTAGTTTTGCAGTAAATTAAGGACATGGCGGTAGTAGCCATAGGAGAAAGTTGATGAAGTTAACAGTTTGTGTATTGGTCAGACTGATTCAGTGTAGAGGAAAATATTGGTGCAGGAGGAAGTGGAAGAATTGCAGAAGCCCCATACTTGGCAAAGTGAGAGGAGCTGGGTTGGGGCAGTGAGTGGAGGGCAGGCTATGGCCAGGCGATGACCTTCATGCCCAAAGGTGGGAGGTGAAGGCACAACCCAGCCTCCTGTGAGGGCAGAGGTGGCAGGAGGGGAGGAGATGCAGAAAGCCAGAGGTTGTCTCTGCGAACGAAAGCAGAAGCTGGCGGAAGAGTGATTTGTGGCTGCACTCAGGCCCACCTGGGTCGGAGACCAAAATTTTTAAATGAGAATTGCTCATACTGTTTTTTTCTTGTTCAGCTGTGGTCATCCAAGTGAATGCCACCAAGTGAGCAAAGGGAGGGAAGCTGGCAGTGTGTGTGACAAGAGTGCTTTGTGCAGCACATACTTCAGCTGCATGAGGAGCGCGTGGGCTGGGAGGCTTTCAGGACATGGCAGGCACTGGGGGTCAGGGACCCGCAGGGCCCTGTCAGCTGTGAGCATGGTCGGGGCGGGGATTAATGAGCTGCAGAGACAGGAGAGTAGTGAGAAAGCAGCATTCTCTCCTTGCTGCCCCTACATTCTTTGTATGAAAGCTTCCCAAAATAGAGAACAGGTGAAAGAATAGCACTATAAGCACCTGGATACCCACTTAGATTCAACCACTAAGAACATTTTGCCATAGTTTTGTCAGTGTTTCGCTGAACCATTTGAAGGTAGTTGCAGGAATCATGGCATCTCAGCCCTAAATGTTTTAGCATTTTATTAAATTGCATTGACGTTTGAAGAGACCAGGCTGATTATTTTGTAGAATGCCCCACCTTCTGGAACTTCGTAAGTAGAATGCTTTGAAATTGATAATTTTATGGTTACTGATAATTACAGATGTTGATAGTATTGATAATGAAAAGTTCTAGGGTTGACCATTGGGGTGTGGAGCTGAGGCAGCATGTCAAGGATGGTGCTGGAAGCCTCATCTCCTGGCAGGGAGGGACCTGGCGGGGGCTGGGGCAAGTAATATTGGGGCTTGATTTGGCCAGAAATGGAGGTGGGGTGCAGAGAGGACTCACCCCACCTCATTCTCAAGGGGAGTGCTCAGTGGTGGTCTCAGGGAGAGCTGGTGTCTGGAGCAGGTAATATTGGGACTTGATTTGACCAGAAATGGAGGTGGGGTGCAGAGAGGACTCATCCCACCTCACCCTCTCGGGGAGTACTCATTGGTGGTCTCAGGGAGAATTGGGCTCAACTGGATTGTCCTGGTGGGAATGTGAGTGGGGAGCACCCAGGAGGGGCTTTGTCCTTGAACATCATGAGCTGTGGGCCTGTGTGCTCCTTGGCTGCTCTGTAATGGTCAGAGAAGATGGTTCAGGTTACCTTGCCTGCTGTGTCCTAACTTGAATGAATGAAAGTCAAAAGGAGTGTGTGTGTGCACACACACACTGTCATTCCTAGATAACAGCTTGTTTGCTTTGGCCTATTGTATAAATGAAAACAATATGAATAAACAAAACCCACAGCATTTTCATCACTAGCTGATTTTTATTAGTTTCACTTAGTATATTAATACTCAGAATGACACTCATTTTAAATAAAAAATTCTCTCTTATACTATAGAACACATCTGTTCGATTTCAAAAGAGTCAGATTTCTTCAGGAACCCAGGTAGAAAAATACAAGAAAAATTATTTGCCAATGCAAGGTAAGAGGCTGCATGATCTTTTTACAAAGCATTTCAGAATATAAAGAATTTATACCCAACTTAAGAAGTAAAACTTTGTAAATGTAATTGAAGCTCTTGTGCATCATCTTATTCCTCCAGTTAATTTCTACCGTGATAATGATTCATGCTTGTTTTTTAAATTCTTTTACCATGTTGTGTTCATAAATTGATATACTGGTTGAGCATCCCAAATCCGAAACTTTTTGAGGGCAAGCATGATGTTCAAAGGAACCATTCATTGGAGCATTCTGAATGTGGATTAGGGATGCTCAACCAGTAAGTATTTGCAAATATTCCAAAACCTGAAAAAAAAAAAAATGGCAATCTGCAATACTCTGTTTCCAAGCATTTTGGATAACGGACACTCAACCTGTGGTATTGTTTCATATTCTGTGTCCTGCAATTTTTTTTCTTTCAGTATTGTATGACTTACCCATCTTAACACATAAAGTTTCCAGTCGACTGATTTTAATAGTTCTATAGATTGCATACTTCTGCAGTTCGGTGTTCCTGTTGATGGACGGTTAGGGTTGCATGATAATGCGTAGGGCTGCAGAGCGTGTCTTGATCGTGTTGCTTCTCTGGGATACATATAAAGAGTAGGATGTTGGGGCATGTCGGCTGGAGGTTTTCCCTTTGCTCTGCAACATGGTTGTACCAGTTTTTTACTGTCAGCAGAGTATGCTCTTCATACTTGCAAACACTTGATCTGGCCAGACTTTAAAATTTTGGCCAGTTGATGTAAAATGGTGGTTCATTCCGTGATCATGGGTAAGGCCCTGTGAGCATGTTTTCTTTCATTCAGTCAGCATTTGAGGTTTCCCTTTGTGAACTGCCTGTTCATTTCCTTTGTCCATTTAAAATTTTGGGGGGGGTATGTGTGTGTGTTTCTCCTTATAATTATTCTGCATATTAATCCTTTGTCAGTTACAAGCACTGCTAATATTTTCTCCCAGTCTGGGCTTTTTATGTGTTTTCCTTATAATGTTGAGTTTACCGGTCTTTTAAAATAGTTTTTGGTTTTCATGACTTTACTTCTTTTCAATCCTTAGATCATAAATATACTGTTTTCTTCTATGCACTTTTGCATTCATATTTGAGTTTTTAATCTACCGGGAATTTTAAATAATTATTTTTGTGAAATAAATTTAGATAAAACATATGCAGTTTGACAATTAACAGAGCAAATGCTTGGGTTACCACCACCTATGTAAAGATGCAGATCAGTGGCAGCCCAGAACTGCCCCTCCATGGAGTCCATGGCTTTTCTTTATTGCACACTTCATTTTCTTGTGCTCTGCTTTATTGTGCCCACAGATACTGTGTTTTTTACAAACGGAAGATCTGTGGTAACTCTGCAGTGAGCAAGTCTATTGGTGCCATTTTTCTAATAGCATGTGCTCATTTTGGTAGTATACATTAGGAGTCCCCAACCTTTTTGGTACCAGGGACCAGTTTCGTGGAAGGTAATTTTTCCACAGACCGGGGGTGTGTGTGCACTTTTAATTCTATTTTTATTACATTGTAATGTATATTGAAATAATTAGACAACTCACCATAATGTAGAATAAGGGGGAGCCCTGAGCTTGTTTTCCTGCAATTAGACAGTCCCATCTCGGGGTGACAGGAGACAGTGACAGATCATCAGGCATTAGATTCTCATAAGGAGCATGCAACCTAGATTCCTCACATGTGCAGTTCACAATAGGGTTTGTGCTCCTATGAGAATCTAATGCTGTCACTGATCTGACAGGAGGTAGAACTCAGGCACTAATGCTAGTGATGGGGAGCTGCTGTAAATACAGCATGAAGCTTTGTTGGCTTGCCCACCTGCTGCTTTTCTCCTGCTGTGTGGCCCAGTTCCTAACAGATCACAGACCGGTATACTGTGGGATTTGGGGACCCCTGGTATAAGTGGTATACTTATAATCCACATACATTGCCGATACCTTCTCCTAGTCCATGGCTTATCTTTTTGACTTACCCATCTTATAGTATCATCTTTTGATGAACCCCAATTCTTAAAAGTAGTTCAATTTTAGTCTTTCCCTTTTGGGCCGTGCTTTTTTTTGTTTTTTTGAGACGGAGTCTTGCTCTGTTGCCCAGGCTGGAGTGCAGTGGTGCGATATTGGCTCACTGCAACCTCCGCCTTCTGGGTTCAAGCAATTCTTCTGTCTCAGCCCGATTACAGGCGCATGCCACCATGCCTGGCTAATTTTTATACTTTTAATAGAGACAGGGTTTCATGCTGGCCAGGCTGGTCTCCAACTCCTAACCTCGTGATCAGCCTGCCTAGGCCTCCAAAAGTGCTAGGATTAGAGGCTTGAGCCACTGCACCTGGCTGGGCAGTGTTTCTTAATTCTTCTTCTACCTTGGGGTCATAAACATCCCTCCCCTAGTATCTACCCAGCTATTCCAGCACTGTATATTCCCTAGCTTCCTCTGTCCCCAGTTTCCTGTTGTATTTTGTAAGGTGGGTTCACACAGTCCTCTAGACGGTGTGCTTGCACCTGGAGTCTATCCATGCCCACGATCTCCTCTCTTTATCCTGCCCAGTTGATAGATACTTTAGGGGTTTAAGTTAATGTTAGTTCATAGCCTGAGAAAAATTAAACTTGATATATAGTGGGTTTGAATCCTGGTTCTGCCTTTTATTAGTTGACAACTGTTGGGAGGTTTTTTAACCACTTGGCCTTAGTTTCCCTATAAAATGGGAATACTAGTCTTTTCTCTAGAGGTGGTTACGATAAATGATGTCACACAGCTTTAGTTTACTTTGCACACATAACCTGTGTGAATGAAGCATGACATTTTTGTATCATCCCAAACAGGGCACTCCTGCTATCCCGAGCCTGTCTGCCATCTGCCCCTTTGCTCAAGCCCAAACCCTTGTGTACTCTCTGAGTACTTTTTTCTGTTACCCTTAACCATCTACTCCCAGTAGTCCCTAGACTGATCCATCTGATGTTGATGTTTTCTGGATCTATTTGTTACACTGAATCATGAATTGCTGGTATGTGGTAATTTTGGATCTATAAATCCGTGATTTCCCATGGTGTAAAGAACCATTCCTGTCTCACAGGCGCAGCACAGCTGCCTCACATGCCTGGCAGCTTACTGGCCATATTCTCCTATGACATCCAGCTCCATTACACTTTTTAACATGTAGGTCAGATTCTGGCACTTGGTCGAGACCCTTCCAAGTTGAATGTTTACAGTATGATCCACTGGCACACAGGATGAAAATACTCGCACTTCAGTGTATTTTTTAGAGATTCACCTTACTTTGTTGTTGGTGTGTTTATTTTGTAATGTATGTGTTGCTACTACAGTTATGTGATTGATGTGCTGGTCATATTATAAAAAATGTAGACTATAGCCACAAGGACATTTATGTTTTAACTAAATACCCAGTTATTTGGTCAAGCCAAATTTCATAGATCTTAGATGCCTCTTTTATCTGCACCTCACACCTTGTGATTGTCCCTGATATACATTTGGGTCTGTTAGGCTATTTGGTCACCTGTGTCTTCCCCAGGATTGTAAACTCTGAGAACAGATATTGTCTTTCTTGGCCATTTAGGACTTAATTACCTGGACTGGAGAACTACAAATTGATGAAGAAAAATATTAAGACATCCTTAACTAATGGATAAAGGAAAGTAGTTCACAGGATGTGTACTAAGGAAATGTTTGATCATACTAGTAAAATTTTCTATTACATATTAAATCTAACTCTGACAATTTTATTCTAATAGGCAACCCATCTCGAACATCCAAGTCTGCACCTCCTCGTGATTTAGGCAGTTCGGATAAGGGACAAGTAAATCTCTATTTTTATATATTCAAATGTACATTACTCAGGCTTGAAATCAATTTGTTAATAAAGTTTCTAAACCATGTATAGAGTTTTAACATTATAAATGTTATATGTGTAATTGTAAATACTAGTTCTAGAACCCTGTATCAGAATCTTTGGAAGGGGTTTTAGCTGCTTGAAATACCTTTTGCTTACAGGCTGCCTCTCCCAGGGAGCCACCTGAACCACTCAACATCCCAGATCCTGGATATAAAGAGGAGGAGGAAGACCATGACATACAGGGAGAAATCAGTCATCCTGATGGCAAGGTTAAAAAATATTTTTGAAATAATGAATTCTGTAAAAAATAAACATAGGTTAAAGTAGTTCAAACATAGAGAATCTAAAATAATGCCTCTGTGGACAACGTGCCTTTAGTTGGCATTTCTCTCATTCAGAGAGTCAGCAAAAGCAAGCATACAATCTCTGTATCATCTTTGTTCTTACTCCAAAGCCTTTGTAATCCTTGGCACTTCTTAAAAGCTTCATTCCCAGGTCTTCCTTGCTTTGCAGCCTTTCTTATACCGATCCTGAGTCAGGGGCCTCTCTCCCTGTCTCCAGCTTACATCGTTTTATTCTTATGTTTAGGAAAGTTTCTGAGTGGGAAAACAGCCTAGGGGTTTCAGCTAAAGGGAAAATGATATATACAAGAGGTTATAAGGGAATTTTTCCTCAGGTTTATGGAAAATTTACTTTTCAAATGCCCTAATCTGGTCCATTTCTATTGAAATTAGAGCTCACTGCCAGCCTTGAGGAATGAGAGAAGGACTAAGAATGACAGTCAAAAGTAGTAATTAAGACTTTCCTGTACAACATCTACTTCAGGGTAATGAATCATTGATGAGGGAAGGTCTTCTTTTTTAGATGAGTTCCAGCTAATACATGGAAAAGGAATGATAAAATTAGAAAATCACAAATTTGCTGCTCCTGATGAAATAAAGGATCTTTTGAGTGAATGTTTTACATTTTATTATGAAAAATTTCAAAGTAGGCAGTTGGGAGGAGAATTATGCAGATCTTCCTTAGAAGGTGATCATCTTGTGTTGGTTTTTTTTAGGTGGAAAAGGTTTATAAGAATGGGTGCCGTGTTATACTGTTTCCCAATGGAACTCGGAAGGAAGTGAGTGCAGACGGGAAGACCATCACTGTCACTTTCTTTAATGGTGATGTGAAGCAGGTCATGCCAGACCAGAGAGTGGTATGTTTCCAGAGACGTTCTCCTCCAGGGCTTAACCATCTCTGGAGAAAAGGCAGACTGACTGACTCTGTGTCTTTACAGATCTACTACTACGCAGCTGCCCAGACCACTCACACCACGTACCCAAAGGGACTGGAAGTCTTACATTTCTCAAGTGGACAAATAGGTACACACTTGCTCCACCCTCTCATTAAATTCTTCCCTTCCTTCAAAAAATATTTATTGTAAATTTTTAAACAGAAAAACATTTCCCAGATGGAAGAAAAGAAATCACGTTTCCTGACCAGACTGTTAAAAACTTATTTCCTGATGGACAAGAAGAAAGCATTTTCCCAGATGGTACAATTGTCAGAGTACAACGGTATGACACCATTATATTAACAGAAAAACCACTCAGTGTGACACCTGTTCATCTGTGCTCAGAAGGTGCCCCAGCGTTGCATTTCTGATGATATACAACACCCATATTAGGGGGTTCAGTTTGAATGAATGTCCCACAGGCATGTCAAGCAGTCAACTTGATGTGAATTATCTTTCACATTCTGTTTTGTTCCATTGCTTCAAAACAGATTTTAAGTCTGATCATGCCTCTTCCCAGGAATAGCTCTCTTCCCCACCTGATACAGAGCATTCAGATGGTTTTTAAATTAGTGAAAGAAGGGTCCATTTTAATATAGCAACCAAGAGGAAGAACACAAGTTTTAAAAAACTCCTAAGAAGTATTTTGTGGTGAAAATGTAAATTAAAACAAGCTTTTCATGGGTACTTGTAAGTGCTAATCTGATAACTGGAACTATCAACCTGAAGCAGAAGCACTAAAAAGTTATAATTATATAGGGAAAGGAACCAAGGGATATCTCCAGAAGTAGCTGCCAGAATCAAAAGGCTACTTTTCAATAGTTTTCCTGTTGTCTATTTTCTAAAAGAAATTCTATTTATTTTAAATTTTACAGTGATGGCAACAAACTCATAGAGTTTAATAATGGCCAAAGAGAAGTACATACTGCCCAGTTCAAGAGACGGGAATACCCAGATGGCACTGTTAAAACCGTCTATGCAAATGGTCATCAAGAAACGAAGTACAGATCTGGTCGTGTAAGAGTTAAGGACAAAGATGGTAATGTGCTAATGGACACAGAACTGTGACAATCCTTATGTGATCATGAAATAACACTAACTGATTTTTCTTGTTAAAAAATATACATTTATTGTGGATTCTGTTAATTTATTGTGTGTGTGAGGAAAAGATTGTTTGGTAAAATAAAAGCTTACCCTATGGCATCTTCATTTTTATACTCCTGAAATGCAATGAGAGCTCTCATTTATCGTTTCAACAGACTAAAGAAAGCGTTTTTACAATAGTAAGTGCGTGTGTTCATTGGTTGGAAATGACTATAAAAACCAAGAAGTACAGGAAGTACATCACACAGATGTCCCACAGGCACATCAGCTAGAGAGCACTGGATCTGTACAGAAAGTGTACTCAAGGAGTAAATACACATCTCTTTAGCAAAATATTACTGTGTTCAGTTAGTACGAAAATAATTACAGCATTTGATCTACTACAGAGGCCCATTAATTGTAACAGAATGGGAAGTTACAACCAGTGAATGACTATAAATAGGTCACACACAATCATCATATAATGATTGTTATATAATCATAGTGAGGAGAAAGCCGTTATAACAAGGCTGACTTTGTAATGTCTCAAAACAGGACACTTGAGAGTAGAGGGGCATGAACAATGACTAGCCCGTGTTAACCCATGGACCACAGCTACCTTGATGTTACAATGAGATTAGGCTCATGAAAGCAAGATGGCACTGAAGCACAGGCAAGTCACCCACTTGTAAATTTATATAATTAATTACAGATTGGCCTAGATAGATCTTACCTGTCACATATACTATGAATCAGTTTTCTTTTTAATGAAACCTGTCAATTCCAGGTGACGTAACTGAATATGAAAAATCAAACTTTTCAAAGAAAATACCCATATACACACACACAAACACACACCACACCACACCACCACCCCCCACCCTGCCAGGAGAGGTAAGGATTTTTAAAAGACAAAAAGCACAAACCTTTAAAGGTTGATAGGCCAGGTGCAGTGGCTCATGCCTGTAATCCCAGCACTTTGGGAGGCTGAGGTTGGTGGATCACTTGAGGTCAGGAGTTCAAGACTGGCCTAGCCAACACGGTAAAATCTCCTCTCTACCAAAAATACAAAAATTAGCCGAGTGTGGTGGTGGGTGCCTGTAATCCCAGTTACTTGGGAGGCAGGAGAATTGCCTGAACCTGGGAGGCAGAGGTTGCAGTAAGCCAAGACCATGCCACTGCAGGCCAGCCCAGGTGACAGAGTGGAACTGTCTCAAAAAAGAAAATGTTGATACATGAGCAAACATTTCTGTCAAATGATATTAAAAAATGGGAAAGACAAGTCCCAGATTATAACATACACAACTGATCAAGGATGACTAGTATAAGAGTTTTCTACAAATGAATAAGGAATAACTCGATAGCAAAATGGACAAAGGATATGAACAAGCAGTAAGTGACAATGCTCACTAGCTAATAAACCAGTGAATGCATATTCAGTGAGATACACACTGAGATGAGATACCTTTTCTCATCACAGTCTGGCAAATAAAAGTCTGGTCTGGCAAATAAAAGTCTGGTGACACCAAGTGCTGGCCAGGAACTCAGGCAATCGATGGTGGGATAAATTGGTAGAATTACTGTTTAGAAAGCAAAAAAGAGTTGTAATTATAAAAGTAAAAAAGTAACCCTATGACCCAGCAAATTCCATCACTATGTATATGTACTAGAAATCCTCTCATGTATACAAGGATTCTATAGAGGAATATTTATGACTTAGAAAAAACTGGTAATGGAATATCAAGGTAAATTATGTACACAGATGGATACAGCAGTGAAAGTGAATAGTTATACATACCAACATGGATAAAAAGCAAATAAAATAGTAAAAGATAATTGTGTGACAGCACATACATCAAAAAATACATGGAGCAATTAACAGCAAAAATTGGGTGCTTTTCTGATCAATCTAGCATTAATCGCTACTAGTCCCATGCCTTATGCTACGAAGAGAATGAAAACTTACACTTATGCACTTGTTCATCTTTATCTGCAAGCCCCATTTCTACTAATGGCATATAAACAGCCATGTGGAACTGTGAGTCAATTAAACCTCTTTCTAAATTCCCATATCATTTATGGATGCATTCATACGCAATAAAATTATAAAGACCTTTATATGAGCGATAAATGTCAAATCACAACAGTAGTGTTTACCTCTTGATATGGTTTGGCTGTGTCCCCACCCCAAATCTCTAGTTGTAATCCCCATGTGTTGGGAGAGGGACCTCGTTGGAGGTGACTGGATCATGGGGGTGGTTTCCCCGGGCTGTTTTCATGATAGTGAGTTCTCACAAGATCTGGTGGTTTTATAAGGGGTGTTTCCCCCATTTGCTTTGCATTTCTCCCTCCTGCCACTTTATAAAGAAGAGGTTGCTCTCCCCCTTCGCCTTCTGCCATGTTTGTAAGTTTCCTGAAGACTTCCCAGCCATGTGGAACTGTGAGTCAATTAAACCTCCTTCTAAATTGCCCGGTCTCTGGCAGTTCTTTATAGCAGTGTGAGAACAGACTAATACACTTCTACAGAAGGCAGGGGGAATGCCTGGGAGAAGGCTTTTTGTACTGATGATGTCTTTTTAAGCTGAATCATTAAGTATAAAATGAACTAATTTTTTTCCGTATGTCTTAGCCATTTCATTTTGAAATTATGGTAAAATAAAGCAAATGTTGGGAAGCAAACATTTATTAACTTTTTTTACCCACACAATTCCTATATGTAAAAATTAGAAGAGTTAAAGCACTACTGCAGAACAAATTAGGAAAACCATTTCGGGTCTAAATATAACAGAAAACTTTCTTCTAGGCTTCTACAGATTATCTTCACTGTATACCTGAAAAACAAAATGTGTTATTTTAAATCTCTGCTTAATGTAAATGTTCAAGTCTAGCTGAATCACTTCTTATGGACAAGATAAAAAGTTAGCTGGTTAGCATGTACTTTAATAACTTGGTATGAGGATGCTGACTGTTCAGAAGTTCTGTGTGCTTAGCAGATATTTATGTGCTTAAATTATTTACAGTGCCCACTCTCCTGCTCTCCCCATGTACCTGGTACTGTGAGAGTCATGACAGCCCATCCAAGCATCCTTACAGATAGGGGACCTCTATGATACCTAGTGCTCAATAAGTGAGAAGGGCCTATGAAGAAATCTGAAAGAGATTCTTTTGGAGTGTCGATGTCATTTCTTTGAGACATCAAGGAAAATTGGGTACTTTTCTGATCAATCTAGCATTAATCGCCACTAGTCCCCATGCCTTATGCTATGAAGAGAATGAAAACTTACACTTATGCACTTGTTCATCTTTATCTGCAAGCCCCATTTCTATTAATGGCATATGAACTGGATGCTGCTCATCGTCATATAACGTCACTATTTGTTCTGGTGCTGGAGCCTAAAATTAAAAGATACAGTTGTCAAGACAATAATGTCTTTGCTGCCTTTTCCCTCTCACATCTGGCCATTCACACAGGTGGGAAAAGGTGTTCTCAGGGGTCTATTGATAATTTATACTCTGTGGTTCCAAAAGGCATCTGTAGTGTTTTCCTGCAAAATCCCATTCTTTCCATTCTTCTGCTCTATCTAAATTCCTTCTCCACGGTTTTCCCAAATGAAGCTACCACCATCCCTTGTTACAGTTCACTTGCATTCCACACAAAGCATTATACCTTTATGCGTAAACTGTGATGGTTAATATTAGTTGTTAACTTGGCTGAACTGAGGGATGCCTCAATGGCTAGTGAAGCATTTCCAGGTGTGTCTGGGAGGGTGTTTTCAGAGGAGACTGATGCTGAATCAGTGGACAGAGAGGAAGACCCACTCTCTATGTCGGCAGGTGGCATCCAGTTGGCTGGGAGACAAACAGGCAGAAAGGGAAAGTTTTCTTTTCTCCTTTCCTTCCTGGGTGGCGGACACCTTTTCTCCACCTACCTTCGGACATCATCCTCCAGATTCTCTGGCTTTTGGACTGCAGGACTTGCACCAGTAACCTCCCAGGGGTTCTTTAGCCTCGGACTAGAGGCTGCATTTTAGACAGCTTCCCTACTTCTGAGGCCTCCAGACTGAGCCACGCTACCAGCTTCTCTGGTTCTCCAGCTTGTGCACAGCCTGTCATAGGACTTCACCTCTGACTGTGTGACCCAATTTCCTTAATAAATCCTCTCATATATCCTATGGTTCTGATTATCTGGGGAACCCTTATATACTGACCAAATTTTGAATATTAGAGAAGTGAAAAAACACTTGTCTATAAGAAATACTTGCCGTGTCTATTTTCACTGGCTTGAGACAAAACTCTCTATGAGCTATTCATACCACTCTGCACATGCAGTAGCATATGTACAGAGTTTTCAAAAAGCGCTTTCCAGTAATCATGCTATGAGCTCAGTTTTGTCATAGCCAGTATGTCAGGAGTCCTCACGTCATGGCACCAGGCAGGAGTCACAAAGGAAGGAAGCAGGTTGAGCTGCACACCAGCAGTGAGCACTAGGTGAACCGAACATCACACATTCCCATATAAGGGGCTGTGGCTACACTTTCAGCTGACTGCCATTTCAGGGGGATGGGAGACCAAGGATTCCTAGTTTTTAGAATATCTAACCAGAGCCAGAAATACAGATTTTTTGGGGTAGAATTTCCTACTTTAAAACACTGTGTGCTAAATAAAACAAGGTACAGGCCAGATTCTGCTGTGGGCTGCTATGATATGCTCAGCCTCAGAAGAAGAAAATATATTAAACACAGTCTGGACTTTTTATTTGACCTTTTGATGCAGGTTCTACTATATGAATTCAAAAGTAGTACAATTATGAGATTAGTACAATTAGTATAATTCAAGCCTTTCTATAATGACCAGAACTACTGTTCTCTCCCACTCATCTTTTAGGATGCAGGTGAAAAGCCACGTTCCTGTTTTACTCATCAATTAAGTACTTAAGTGGCTTCTAAGTAGCAGCTCAAACACCCTTTGCTAGTCTCTCCAAATACAAATAATCATTTCTTCTTACACGGCCCCCGCCCGCAAAGTTAGCTATACCTCTGTTACAGTACTTATTTCATTCAGCTTCACACTAATTTGTTTGCATATTTTTCATTATAAGCTAATTATGGGATATTCATCTTGAGCATTAATTACATAAATGATATTTTATATCACCATAGGGGCAAGCAGTTTGTTAAATTTAAGCTAAGACATTTTAACAAGCCTTAAGCCCACATACATACACACACACACACACACACACACACACACACACACACACACACACTATATAGCTTGATATGCTTGAGTATACTATTGCATGTAGAGTTGCATAGACACAAACACTTTATAAACTTAGTGGGGACACAGAAATAGCTTTAAAATAATTTTGGCTAGTTGAGACACTTACCATGGATGCAGCATAAAGCTGCTTTCCTTGAAGACAGTCTATCATGGCCCATAGTGCCTCCATGCTCCATTTGGGACAATATGGTATTCTTGTCTCCCTTAGATCCCTTAAGGGAGGTTTAAACCCTGCCAAGAAAACCTTTATGGCTCGAGCTGGATACCGCATAAGATGAGAAGGAATTTGGCACAGTCTGTCGCAAAAGAAATTCTTAAATTAAAATTCTCTTCCAAGTGAAACTATATAATTCTTAGAAGAAAACACAGGGAAAAAACACTGGATTTTGTAGATTTTTTAAAATACAACAACAAAAGCACAGAAAATGAGAAAAATCAGATAAAATGGACTTCCTAAAAAATTAACTTCTGTGTATCAAAGGACAAAATCAACAACAAAACGCCAATCTACAAAATATACATAAACATGGACATTACTCTTAAGATCTACAAATGTCCAATAAGCACATAAAAGGATGTTCAACATCACTCTAAATCATTAGGGAAATGCAAATCAAATCCAAAGTGAGATTCCACCTCAAACCTACTAGAATGGCTACTATAAACAACAAAATTATAAGTGCTGGTGAGGATGTGCAAGAATTGGAACTTTTGCACACTCTTAGTGAGAATGTAAAATGGTGCAGCCACTGTGGGAAACACCATGGAGGTTCCTCAAAAATTAAGCATAGAATATATGATCCAGCAGTTCCATTTCTGGGTATATACCCAAAATAACTAAAATAGGTACTCAGAGACATGTATACCCATGTTCATAAAAGCATTATTCACAAGAGCCAAAAGTGGGGAGCAACCCAAGTTCCACCTTCCAGTGAAGGGATAAGATGTAGTATATATACTGTATGAGGGGGCTCCAAAAGTTCATGGAAAAATGAAATTAAGATGAAAATAAAAAATGTAAACTTCATTTCTCAACATAAGTTCCTTCAAGATCATGAAACATTTGTAAGCTATGGTAACAGTCATTTAGCCCATCCCTTAAGAACTGAGGGTCCTAGAAATACTATGTCAATGTGATCTTTCTTACATTATTAACAGGAGAAAAGTAAGATTAAGAAACAAAAAACAAGTTAGAATGGGCCAAATCAGGACTGTAAAGTGGATGCCTAATGATTTAGGCAAAACTCTTGCAAAATCGCCCTTGTTTGATGAGAGGAATGAGCAGAGCACTGCGGTGGCAAGGGACTCTCTGGTAAAGCTTTCCCAGGCGTTTTCCTGCTAAAGCTTTGGCTTTCTCAAACAGTCATAATAAGATGATGATGCCATTCTGTGGCCTTCCAGAAAACCAGCAAGCTAAAGCTAAATGCCTTGAGCAAAAAAAAAAAAAAAAAAAAAAAAAAAAAAAAAAAAAAAAAAACCTGTTGCCATGGGCTTTGCTCTTGACTGGTCTACTTTTGACTAGACCACTTCTACCTCTTTCTTTTCACTGTGTTTTGTCTTCAGGATCATACTGGTAAAGCCATGTTTCATATGAAGTTACAGTTCTTTGAAGAAATGCTTCAAGGTCTTCATCTTGCTTGTCTACAATTTCCATTGAAAGCTCTGCTCCTATCTGTAGCTGATCTCGGTGCAACAGGTTTGGCACCCATTGAGTGGAGAGTTTGCTCAACTTTTTCAGTCAGAATTGTATAAGCTGAACCAATTGAAATGTCTTTGGTGTTGGCTATTATTTCTGCTGTTGCTGGTCCTCTTCAATTAGGGCATGAACAAGATTAATTTTTTTCCTCATAAATTGATGTGGAAGGGCTGCTGCTATGGGCTTCATCTTCAACATCATCTCATTCTTTCATGAAACAAGTTATCCACTTGTAAGCTGCTTTCTTTGGGGCACTGTTTCCATAAACTTTTTATACAGCAACAATGATCTCACTCTTCCTTCACCATAAATTTGATGTTTGTTGTTTCAATTTGAGCAGAATTCATGTTGCACTTTTAGTGTCTCAAACTAGATCCTGTTCAGACACGTTAGAACAAGTTAGTACAATTTTATTTTGGTGAAAAAAATGTTGAAATCCATGCAGTTTTTTACATAGTATGCATTTTCCATGAACTTTTTGAAGGCCCCTCATATATATAATGAAATATTTTCAGCCTTAAGTAAATTCTGACACATGCTACAACATGGATGAATCTTTAAAAATTATGTTATTGAAATAAGCCAGTCACAAAAGAACAAATATTGTATGCATTTACTTATATGAGGTACCCAGAACAGGCAAATTCAGAGACAGCAGACCATGGGTTACCAGGGACTGGGTAAGAACGGACTAGGATGCTGTTGTTAATGGGTGCAGGATTTCTGTTTGGAATGACAAAATCATTCTGGAAATGGAAACTGGTGATAGCCGTATAACCTTGTGAATGTATTTAATGCCAGTTAGTTATTATACTTAAAAACACCTAAAATGGGCCAGGCGTGGTAGCTCGTACCTGTAATCCCAGAACTTTGGGAGGCCATGGCAATTGGATCACCTGAGGTCAGGAGTTGGAGATCAGCCTAACCAGCATGGTGAAATCCCATCTCTACTAAAAATACAAAAACATTACCTAGGAGTGGTGGGGAGCAGCTGTAATCCCAACTACTTGGGAGGCTGAGGAAGGAGAATCTCTTGAACCTGGGGGGCAGAGGTTGCAGTAAGCCAAGATGACTGCACCACTGCACTCCAGCCTAGGTGACAGAGCAAGACTCCATCTCAAAAACAAAAACAAAAAAACCTAAAATAGTAAATTCTATGTATACTCTTAACATAATAAAAAATCTAGATTAAAAGTTTCCTAATATATAAACAGCCTTAGAATCATCCTTTTCTTTTAAAAAAGGCAAAATATTCTCAATAAGAAAACTACATATATATAAAAACAAAGAAACCTAATTCAACACCCTGACATTGATTTTTAACCTGTTTAATGTCAGCTTTGCAGTTGATCCATAATCAACAAATTGTGCCAGGATAGATAAAGGATTAAATTCTTTTATGGAAACAATCTTCGCTCTATACCATAAGCCATCATCATATTCTGCAAGACAAGGCATTTCTGGAAAGACAGAAAGAGGGAAAAAATCATATTGTCTTTTATTAAATGTTTTTACTCCAAAGGAAATCAACATTATCAAAGAGCTATCTGCATCCCACGTTTACTGCAGCACTATTCACAATAGCCAAGATAGGGAATCAAGCCAGGTGTCTGTCAACAGATGAATGAATAAAGACTTTTTGGTGTATATACACAATGGAATACTATTTGGCCATTAAAAAAAAGGATGGAATCTTGTTATTTGCAGCAACGTGGATGGATCATTATATTAAGTGAGATACGACAAGCACAGAAAGACAAATATCACATGTTCTCACTCATCTGAGAGCTAAAAAAGTGGATCTCAGGAAGATAACAAGTACATTAATGGTTACATGAGGCCATGAAAGACACGTATATATGTGTTTGGGGTGGGGGGGAAGAAGAGAGGTTGGTTGATAGGTACAAACATATAGTACAAAGAAGTTTCAATATTTGATAGCAGAGTCGTGTGCCTAGTTAACAACAATGGGTGGTATATTTCAGATTAACTAGAAGTCTTGAAATGTTCCCAACACACAAATGATAACTACTCAAGGTAATTAATACCCTAAATACTGTCTTGATAATTACAAATTCTATGCATGTAGTATCACATGTACCACATAGGCGTATACAATTATATATCAGAAATGTTTAATACAGAAAAGTACAAAGAAGAAAATGTAACAACCATATGCTCACCATCCAGAGTTAAATATTGAACCGTTAGCCTCATGTTGGTTTCTTTTTCGTTCATAGTTTATAAGCCTTTGTTCACTAATTCCTGTGGATTAAGCTTCAAACAAAGATACTTCACCCATTTTCAGAGTTGCTAGTTCTTCTATTCCTAAGGCTTATTAGCTCATATTGCCACTGCCCCAACTTCTGATACTACCCTAGTCTCTTTTAGCGTGGGTCATCATCTTTGGCAAAGGATGATAAATGTTTGCTGTTCCTGCCTTCCATTCTATCCTCCCATTCATTTGCTATGGGACCACCAGAATTAAATTTTTAAAAATTCAACTAAATTGCTCTTATTTAAAATTCTTTAATGATACACCTTAACCGCCTGTAATGTCAAGTCCTTATTGCAATTCACAGGCTTCTTCAGTTATTTGTTCTCCTAAACAACTTCTACCATATTTCCTCAATGAGTTACCTAAATAGGATTACTTAAAACTTTGATGCGTCTATTTAGCTTATGGCTGCCCTCCTCACTAGAGTGTTTTTCCTGAGCCCTTCTTTTTATGATGTTTATCATAAACATCAGAAAAACATTCTGACAGTTTTTAGGGTATTCATTACCTTGAGCAGTTATCATTCTTTCAAAGCCTAGCTCCAACATGACCAACAAAGGCCTAATAATTGATCACTGCTTTCCCTGTGATCCTATGGCATTATGCACACTCCTCTAAGAGGAGCTATTCTTTTCATACTATACTTGGTTTACATGTCTCTTTTCTGCTTAGAGCACCTGTTCTTGAGTGCAGAACTGCTGTTTGTATTCCTAGCATAGCACCTGATACATAGCACCTAAATACTCAGTAAAGAAAAAAAGTGTGCTAATGAGTGCTAGGCTTGAGTAAAACTGTGGAAAAATTAGTACAGTATGTACTTCCCTTTGTACATGCTTAGAGTGATGGCATGTGCCTCAGTTTCCCATCTTGTTCTACTTCCTTATGTCATCATGCTTTCTACGTAATTTCACAGAGAATTCTGTTTGGCAAGTGATATTGAAATATATGACTAATGAATAAGGATTTTTATTTCAAGTAATTTTTATTAAAGAATTATAGACAATTTCTTGCATATATGGAGTCATCAGGGCCAGGTGTAGTGACTCACGCATGTAATCCCAGCACTTTGGGAGGCTGAGGCAGGCAGATCACCGGAGGTTGGGAGTTCGAGAGCAGCCTGCCCAACATGAAGAAACCCTGTCTTTACTAAAAATACAAAATTAGCTGGGTGTAGTGGCACATGCCTGTAATCCTAGCTACCTGGGAGGCTGAGGCAGGAGAATCACTTGCACATAGGAGGTGGAGGTTGCAGTGAGCCAAGATCACACCACTGCACTCCAGCCTAGGTAACAGAGCAAGACTCCGTCTCAAAACAAAAACAAAAACAAAAGGCTGGCATGCTGGCTAATGCCTGTAATCCCAGCAATTTGGGAGGCCAAGGTGGGCAGTTCACTTGAGGTCAGGTGCTTGACACCAGCCTGGCTAACATGGGGAAACCCCATCTATACTAAAAATATAAAAATTAGCTGGGTATGGTAGCACACACCTGTAATCCCAGTTACTCGAGAGGCTGAGACAGGAGACTTACTCGAACCCAGGAGGAGGAGGTTGTAGTGAGCCAAGATCACATCACTGCACTCCAGCCTGGGTGGCAAAACGAGACTCTGTCTCAAAAAACAATCAATCACTGAACACAGCTAAGACTGATGTTTTTTTCCTTTGCTAAAATATCAAGAATAAATACATTTGTATGCATCAAATACTGCAATGACTAGATACATTTTCCTCAGAGAAGACTCACACATATTTAATAAAGATGGGAAGAATGGACAGAAAAAAGAGTAGAAATCTGACCTATCCTGACAGAACAGGTCATACTTTGAGACTTGACCTCAACATTACCATTGTAGGTAGCTTGTAATTAAAATGACAGCCATTAAGGTCTGAATGACAACTCTTGAAATTTCAGCTACTGATAACCTCAAACTTAAAAAGTCATCTTTATGCAATTTTCCAACACCATCTTATTTGTGGAACATGAAAGTGTCCTCAAGGGAGTTTACTTAAAGTCTCTTAGTTCACCTTCCTAATCTAGAAAGCGAGAAAGAGGTCATCTTCTTGGTTTCTTGAGGATTCCAAGAAATCATGCATGTAAAGTGAACATGAGGAAAATATCAACATGAGCGATAGCCCAAGATTATCAGCCCATTAAAACAAAATCCAAGTTTTATTAAATATTGCTTCACTCAAATGTGGTAAGTATACCTGTTCTAAAATCTGTCAGAGGAGGAAGCGTCTCTACTTTCGTATTAACCCTCTGCAGTGCTTCATCAAGGCTTTCGGATTCTGATTCCCCGCTGACTCCACTATCATCTGTGTCACTATGCTGGTTAGATTGATTACAAGTTTCTACTGAATCAAGGCAAATATACACCTAAGTTGGGAGAAGGAAAGAAAAAATTTCAGATTCTGGAATTTCAAGAATTCATTTATGTGGACAAAATTACTGTGGTAGTCTCCAGCGATGTCCCCAGGAAACCCCTACCTCCTGATATTCACCTCCTGTTCCTTCCCACATCCTGCCACACTTATCTTGTAATCAAGAGAACATTATTAGGCTGGGCACGGAGACTCAAGCCTATAATGCCAGAACTTTAGAAGGCTGAGGCGGGAGGATCACTTGAGCTCAGGAGTTAAAACCAGCCTCAGCAACACAGTGAGACTTCATCTCTACTAAAAAAAAAAAAAGAAATAGCTGGGCATGACAGTACATGCCTGTAGTCCCAGCTAGTCGGGAGCATGAGGCAGGAAGAAAACTTTAGCCTGGGAAATTAAGGCTGCAGTGTGCTATGATTGTGTCACTGACCCTCCAGCCTGGATGACAGAATGTGACCCCCATCTCAAAAACAAACAAACAAAAACAATAAAAAAAAAAACTATACAACTGCAATGACAGTGTGTGACTCCTGAGACTGACTTATAAGAACATGTAGCTTCCATTTTGGTAGGAGCTCTGCCAGGAATTTCATGCTCCAAGAAGCCACAGCCATGCTGCAAGCAGACAAATGGAGAGGCCACGGGCAGAAAACAGAGCCTTCCAGGTGGTGTCATGTGAGTGACTCTTTTCAAAAGTGGTTTCTGCAGCCTCTGCCAACATCATGATTGCAGCCTCCTGAGAACCTGAGCTAGAGTGCTTCACTCAGCAGCTCCCAGATTCCTGACCCTTGTGTGTGTTCTACTAAGCCGCTAAGTTTAAGGGTAACTTGTGATGCAGCAATAAATAATAATTTCAGCTACTGATAACCTCAAACTTAGAAAATCTAGGAAGGCTGAGGTGTGAGGATCGCCCACCTCTGTTTGGGTAATACAGAATTACCCAAACCAGCAATAGTTGTTTAGCAACTATATAGAGCATAACATACTACTTACTCTGCTCTCTGATGAAATTAGAAAGCAAATCCTTCCCCTGCCAGTGAGAGAATGGCTTACTGTGTAAAAGGCTAAAGGAGCTGCTGAAGCTACTTATTTCTTCCTCTCTTTGTTAGCCAAGGACATGTAGGTGAACTTTCAGTGCCTTTATTCATACATTTAATCAATATTCACTGGGTGTCTAGTATTTATCAGCCACTATTCTAGGTTCTTGGGATACCTCAATGAACAACATGGAGCTAAATCCTAAGGGGAGGCAAACAAACATAATAAGGAGAACACGGTATCAGCCAGGTGGTTGAGTGGAAGAGTTCAGTGCAGGAAGAGGAAGGGGAGATGTTTAAGATTTCACAGGTAGAACCATAAGTATCAGATATAAAGGTAACATTGAATAAAGCAGCACAACACTGGGAACCCAGTTCCACCTTAAAAATCTAAATATCAGATATAAACATAACATCGAATAAAGAAGTACAACACTGGGAACCCAGCAGGTCCTTAAGAAACACTTGCCCTAAATATTAACAAATATCTGAAGAGAATATTACAGGATGAGGCAAACTAGTGGTCACAAATTTGCAACATTTGAAATCAGAAAGGTAAAGAAATGAAGAGTCACTTCTAGTGTTTGTTTTTTTCTTTTGAGGTCTGTACCATTTGAACTGTAGAGATTCCTAGTGTTTAAGACCAAGATAGATTTTTATGTTTTTAATCACCAACTAATCATTTAGATCACATACTTCATTAGGTGAGACAACGTGCTTAACTTGAACAGCACAGAGTTCTCCTGGGGGAGGCAGAGATGAAGACAAATACGGTGGTAAAAGAGGAGTCTCTGTTTCAGACAAAAGCAATTCCTGAAATACCACAAAAAAATTCAAATTTCAGAACAAGGACAAAAATCTAGTACATTATAAAAATTCATGATGGTGCCAATTTACTTTCAATTAGCAGAAATCAAGCTCTCTTAAATACTGAATGCCACAGAATAATTTTGTTACAGTAGGACCAAAAGGTGATGATAAAGATCTTTAATATTCTTTTGTCCTCTAATTTTAAAAAGCATTTTGTGCAAAAAAAAAAAATGCATGATTGTTTACTGATTATCTACATATACACATACAATTCTAGATGAATAGTCCATAGTAACTGCCACTAATGAAGGCTGGGATGTCTGAGGTGCAGAATGAGGAACAGATCCCTTTTCCTTTTATAAACTTTTACGGTATTTAAGTACTTTCTAATAAAAACTAAAATAATATATGAAATGCTAAAAGAAAATGTAAGTTAAAATCATCAAAAAGGTGATTTCTACGAAAGCATAAGAAATACTACGATTATGTGATTTCCAAGAAGATCACAGCACCTAGCAATTGTTAAAAGCAAACGTATATAAAAATGTGGTGCATGTTTTTCTGCAAATACCAGCAATATCTTTATAAAAAATTCTTATTCTTCAAGAATACGATAATTATCTTAAGTAAATCCATCATATTCAAATTTGTAGGTTAATTTATTACTATTTAACATTTCCAAACTGGTAGCCAAACAAAACAAAACTTTTGAACCTAGGAAAATTCAGCAAGAAGTGATCTACCACTGTTGAAATTTGTTGAACTTAACTAAGAAATATGTAATTTACAATAAGGGTATGTTATTTTTGTAAACTACAAAGGTTTACTTATTAAAACTCTTCCTGCACCAAAAAGTCCAAATGATAAAAGAAAAAACAGATAAATTGGACTTCATCAAAATTAAAAACTCTGGTACTTAAAAGCAAGCTATCAAAAAAATGAAAAGAAAGCTGGGTGTAGTGGTCTGTAGTTCCAGCTACTCTGCAAAAAGGCGGGAGGACTGCTTGAGCCCAGGAGTTCAAGACTAGCCTGGGTAATATAGCAAGACTCTCTCTCTCAAATCAATCAATGTGAAAAGACAACCCACAGAATAAAAGAAATTATTTGCAATCATATATTTGATAAGGTACTTGCATGGAGAATTATAAAGAAACGTTACAGCTCAACAATAAAAAGATCAATAACCCAAATATAAAAACGGGAGATTTGAAGGGATTTCTCAAATATATATATGCATAAATGGCCAATAAGACATGAAAAGATCCTCAACAATACTAATCACCAGGGACAAGCGTATCAAGTCTACAATGATATGCCACTTCACAACTAAATTAAAATGGCTAGAAAAAGATTACAAGTAGTAATCTGGTGAGGAGGTGGAAAAACGGGGTCCTTGCGCACACACTACTGGCATACATGTAAAATGATTCTGACACTTTGGGAAACTGTTTTGCAGATCTTTAGAATGTTAAACATAGTTACCATAGGCTCAGCAATTCCACTACTAGGTGTATACTCTAAAGAAGGAAAAACATGTCTACATAAAAACTTGTACCTGATCAAACAGCAACATTATTCACAATCACCATAAGATGGAAAAAACCCATGTGTCTATCAACAGATTAATGAGTAAACAAAATATGTCCATACAATGGAATTTTATTCAGCAATTAAAAGAAATAAAGCACTAATATGTACAACATGTATGAAGCTTGAAAACGTTATGCTAAGTGAAAAGCCAATAATAAAGGACCACACAGCATATGATTCCATTTACATGAAATGTACAAGATAAACAAATCCATAGGGACAGAAGATGAAGTGGCTAATGAGCTAGGGAAGGAAGAATGCAGAAAGACTGCTGCTGGTACGGGGCTTCTTTTTAGGGTGATGAAATGTTCTGGAAATAGACAGTGGTGATGGTTACAAAACAGTGAACAGTATTAAACACCACTGAAGTATACATTTAATAGGTAAATTCTACGATATATAAATAATATCTTAATAAAACTTAGAAAGCTCTTCCTGTCCTGTATCAGATCCTTTGTATTAATGAAGTGTCCAAAATTTCCAAAATACTTGGATTGTTACTTACTTCAAACCTTATTTCCCATTGTTCCTCTTCATACTTTTTATCATAATCTGATCTTGGTTTCTGAAATAAACAAAGCATTCCAAAAAGTGAAATGAAAGTTGGAAAAAAAGTATTGTTGAGTAAAATCACCTTTAGCTATATTAAGATACTTTCCATATTTCATCACCACAAAAACTGGGTGCATTTCCTTGTTGGTATTATTTATTTGAGATCAATTGCAGGCAAATCTAATGTTCTGAATAATCTTACCATCTTAAGTTTTCAACAATAAGAAACCTCAAACTTATGCTAACATATGTCAATGCTAATTCATCTATTCTAAGAGTGAGAGCTCTTAACTTTCCCTTTAAAATGTTCATAGTGAATAGTAAAACTAGAAGAGAAAAACTAAGTAATCTGTATAAAACTTGTTTAATAACAGATGGAACTTCTTTTACACACACATATACACACTCTCTCTCTCACCCACAACAACCACACCTCTGCTTTAGCTTCTGGGCTGGGGCACTTTCAGGCTGCTTGGTGCCAGGAGGCTGCCCCACACCTCTGCTTTAAAGAAAAAGCTGGCAGTGAGAATTACAGGTACAAAGTTACAACACAATTTCTATTTGAGAGAATAAAGTAATTTTCTGTATCTATAGAACAATGTTTGATTGTGTACTATCATCAAAATGAATATTAAAAAGTCTAACAAGTAGACTGTCCCTCTAAAAATAAAAATATATTGTGATATAAAATATAATGATGCATAATCTATTCCTATAAAAGATTTATAGCAGCTTGAAATGTGAAACCATATCTGTAACAGGCCCTATTTTTAAAAGTACTAAACCACAGAAGCACCAGGCAAGGAATGAGCCACTTATAGAAGCTAAGCTCAAAATGTGGCTCAGGATTTCCTGTAAGAAGGCAAATGAGAGAATTTTGTAATACATGGCTTTTGTGTCAAGTAAAAGGAAAAAAATATTTTACCTGGCACGAGAGCCCTCTTCTGGTACTGACTATAAAGATTTTAGAATGTGCATCCCTGTATTCAAACAACACTGAATAGCATGGGCATCAATCACACTAGGTTTGTAGGTAGAGAAACATTAATTCAATCTTAATGTAATTAAAGTCTTTTAAAGGACATTTATAATGCATGATACAGCCTATTTTATCTTTCTCAGCAAAATGTATATATCCTCTAGACTCTCTTAATAGATCAGATATGTAGAATCATATTTAAGACATATGTAGTGTAAAACAAAATGTAACATTTTAACTAGACTTTTCTACATTTTAGATTTTTATAGAAAAATAGTTCACTTACTTCTTTCACCATCTCCTCAGTATGTTCAGAAGTACAATATTTATAATATGCCATAAAATAAGAAAGTGACATTCCATCAAAATAGAGATGAATAGACAATTTCTCCCATGGATTTCTAGGTAATTCCTATTTAAATTCAATAAAGATTATTATTATAAAAATAAAGTCCATTTGATGACTACATTTTTATAGTCAGCAAATATCAAATTTAGCCTCTGACAATCATAGTATTTTTTTTCTTTTTTTTTTTTTTGACCATAATAGTATTAACTAGACTGTTGGGCTAGTGACTCATTTCATAGAATTTTCTTCCTGGTATTTTGACACATTATAAGGGAGTAATTTACCACTTTGTTTTATGTAATATATACTTACAAGTCCAAAGGGTTTTCTAGTTATTTACCACAAAATAACTCGCTATATATAATTCCAATTCCCAAATACATCACCTTTAGATGATACTAATAAATTACATAGAAGGAGAAATAAAAGGTTATGTTCACAGGTGAAGAAATTAAGTTTCATTTAAATATCCAAAAATTGGCGGGACTCAGAAGAGTCTAAAAGCAGGAATCACAGTAACTTTAAAACTATGAATAAAGTCCATTTATAGTGATTGGGTACTGAATGTGTCCCTAACTGACAGGCCGACCCACAGTAATTCTCTTCATTTCCACTGATCCCACCTTTGACCAAACTCAGTTCTCCTCAGTTTTACTGCTCCTCACTGAATCAGTGTTGTTGCCTCCCGGTAGATCTTGTCCTATCTCTTCTTAACATTCGGTCCTCTGTCAATGCGGTCCCCTCCCGCTCAGTCCTGCTCCTGTGTCAGCACTCTTCTCCCTGCACCTAGTGGTCTGTCCTCTAATCACTTTAAGGTCTTGACTAAAATTTTTAAAGTGGAACCTCCTCCCTGGCCATGCCATTTCTATCAGCCTCCTTTGCTTTTTTTCTCCTAGCACCCATCACTATCTAATATTCCTTACAGTTTATTTTGTTTTCTCTTTCCCACCACTGAAATGGAAGCTCTAGAAAGGAAGGGATTTCTTACTTCTCAGCCCTCAGCTGTGTGTCCAGGCCTAGAGCAGAGGCTAGCACCTAAGAGGCCCTCTGTTAGCATCTTCCTTTGTGTTTCAGGGAGAGGAGTGAGTCTTGGCCAGGCCTGCTGTCAGTCGGATTGTGTGGCATGCACATTCATGGTCTCTGAAACCTGGCAGCCTTTGCTATACCACAAGTTGTTCTTTTACATTAATTAAGCTAAGCAGCAAAGAAAGCTGTCTAGACAAACTAAAAATTTCAATCTCTACCTTACTTCAGTGACTTGCCATGGAGAACTGAGTAACTAGGGAGGAACTCTTAGTAATAACAAAAGCCACTCTCTTATTTAAGTGGGTCTGTGCCTCCTTTAGGTCTTTATCACTCTATCATCACCCTTTAATACAAACATACTTTCCTTACCATATATCTTCCCACTTGGGTCCTGCAAACATAGCAGCTGCAGGTTGATCTTTATTACCTCACTGCTCAGAAACCTCCACTGAGGCCCTCCCTACCAACCCCATCAAACGGCCCATACCTCTCCTGAATGCTATTCACTACCACTACTCCTCACAAAACTTCCACTTTTCAAGTCAAACAGTTAGACCATTTCCCTAATGTCTCTTTGTATCTCTGTGCATTTCATTTCCCCAGTCAGGAGCATGTCACCATCTTTGCTTTACAGGCTACCTCAATTCTCACCATCTCTAAACTCCTACTACTCTTTTTACCAGTTACTTAGCTTTTGGCATGTTACTTTATAGTGGAAATTTTTTAGGTTTATGTCTTGTTTCACTAACCAGATAAAGGCTTTGAGGACACAGATCATGATAAACTCTGAATTACCTGGACCTAAGACAGTGCTGAGTATACAGCACCATCTTGGAAACTGCTCCATATATTTATAAACATGTCCAACAATTTAATACTGCCCCCTATAACAAGACAAGCTGTTAATAAAGAATCTTTCAAATTACTGACTTTAATGGTTATGAAAGTTCTCAAAAACTTGTTCAAAATCAGGCTTATTTAAAGCAAGTCTAGGAACCAACCTGGTAGTTCCTTTTATGCTAATGAGTAATTTATATTCACATAAGAAGGTATACACCATTGTTTATCATCAAAAATATCCCTCGAATTATGTTAGTTATAACATTTTATGGCAAATAATTTATACCAACTATATATACTTTAAATTACCATAATGTGAATTTCCACCTCTCTCTTTGAAAGCAGTTGTTGAAGGACTTCTATTGCATCTGGTTGCCAGACATTCCCAACCTATTTGGGATTAATAAACCAGATTCTTTTATGCTTTCATAAAATAAGACCAGGAAGCAAATTAAGATACACAAAAGTAGCCATAAACAAATAATATCGGGTAGTAGTACAAAATACACAAGCAGTTCTTACAGAATAGCATAGGTACATAAAAATAATCTTTAAAAATGAATAATTTGAGTATTCATTTTATACTTTAAAAATATAAACCTGTTCAGCAAGAGGTGAGAGATTAAAACACACACACACATGCACGCATACATACACACGCACACGCACACACACACACACCCCCTACATTTAAAAGTAAAACATTATGTCTAAAACTTTTTTTAAAAAGACCAATATGCCAATGTACTGCTTGTACAAGACCTACGATATGTATTCATTAACGAATAGTGATTGTCATGTTTTTATGTGTTAAGAGGTTCACATGGTGAGGCAGTGAGCCTTCCTCCAACAACCACAAGTCAACCATCTGAAGTGGACCCTCTGTCCCTAGTTGATCCTTAGGATGACTACACTTACGGTGAATATCTTGAATGCAGTACCACAAGGGACCCTGATATGGTTTGGCTCTGGGTCTCCACCCAAATCTCATCTTGAATTGTAATCCCCATGTGTTGAGAGAGCAACCTAGTGGGAAGTGACTGTATCATGGGGCAGTTTCCCTCATGCTGATTTTGAGTTCTCACAAAAGCTGATCGTTTTGAAAGTGTCTGACATTTCTCCCCTCAACCTTCAATCTCTTTTCCTATTGCAACCTTGTGAAGAAGGTACTTGCTTCTCCTTCACCTTCTACCACGATTTATGTTTCCTAATGCCTCTTCAGCCATGCAAAAATGTGTGTCAATTATCCTTCTTTTCTTCATAAATTACCCAGTCTTAGGTAGTACCTGTGTAACAGTGTGAAAACGAATACAGACCCCTTGTCAAAACAACCCAGCTAAGCCATTCCTAATCCCTGAGCCACAGAAATTGTATGAGATAATACAAGTTTATTGTTGTTTTAGACCACTATGTCTCAGCTTAATTTGTTATGCAGCAAGACAGAATAAGACACTCTTTTATCTGATCTCCAGTTTCAAGTTTGTTGTAATTTCATTTGATAAATTTTTGCAATCTTATACCTTCCCACTTATGAACACGTCTCTTCATTTATTCAGATGTTTTACAGCCTTCAATATAATTTTGTAACTATCTTTCATAAAGGCTGTTTAGCTGTTTTGGTAACATTTGGTGTTTTATTACTTTTTTGTTGCAACTAAAATTTCATCTTACGTTGTAAATATTTCTAAAAATGTATTAACAAAAACTATTTAAAACTAATCATCCCACAAATTATTATGTACTCACAGGTGTGGTATTATGGAGCTGACAAGGAATACAAAACTGGGGTATATCAGGATACAGCAAAATAGGGTAAAGATGGCACTGTGGAATCTTTTCAGTGAATCCATGATCTAAATATTGTACCTGAAACAGGTCAAATAAAATTAATAGTTTAAATTATTATTAAAAGCTAGGGGACAAAAGGAATTTCCTGTTATTTGGGAAAAAAAATAAAAATAAAAGGCCGGGCTTGGTGGCTCACACCTGTAATCCCAGCACTTTGCGGGGCAGAGGTGGACGGAGTGTTTGAGCCTAGGAGTTTGAGACCAGCCTGGACAACACAGTAAGACCCCATCTCTATTAAAAATACAAAAATTAACTGGCTGTGGTGGTCACAGTTACTCAGGAGGCTGAAGTGAGAGGGACTGCATAAGCCTGGAGGTTGAGGCTGCAGTGAGCTGTGATTGCATCACTGTACTCCAAGCCTGGTGACTGAGCAAGAACTTGTCTCAAAAAAAAAAAGCCATCTTGAAAATTTTAAAATCTGCATTTTAAAAATTTCCAGGAAAAAAGGCAATACTGTATTTATTCCCTCCTCATGCAATAGTGTATCAAACTTCATTGTAAAAAGGTTTTCTAACACTTAACCCATTAGACTTTTTTTAAAAAAACTGGGTCTTACTGGATTTACAAATTCTTTTGAAATGCTTTAATCTTGATAATTCAATTTCTAAATTGTCTTAAGAATAAAGAATGCCAATAAATTATTTCTTCTGTCCCAACATAATGAAATGAACATATCACTGCTTAATTGGATTTGCTTGGCAATTAGCATTAAAAAATAAAATAGAATTGAACAAAAAATGTCCGAATACGTCACAGATAATTAGTGTATGGTTTGACAAGATGTTTATTTCTTAATGTGGACCACAGGATAAACTTTGAAAGATACCTGGTTATGAAATGAAATCCATTGTGTACACTAAAAATGTAAAGTGACCACATGAAAACATAAAAGGTGATGATTAAACTATCAAAGTTCTTTTAAGTAAGTTAAACAGATATTTGGACAGCATGAAAATTTTTATAAAAGTTCATCTTATTTAACAAACATAAAGTTAATGAAGTATAATAATTTGATCAACACCGAATTTCATTTTACCTGTGGGGAAAAAAAAGTCAGGAGTTATCTGAGCAACTCAAATGTATGTATACGTGAATGCATGTTACTTTGCACATACATTCAAGTTGCTCAGATAACCCCTGTAACTATCCAGATGTTTAAGTACTTACCTCAAATTTGAAAATATCTGACGTCTATGAAAACCATTAAAAGTTTGTAGTTCAGTAGAAAAAGCCTAAAACTTAGAAGTTTAGGAATCAGATGCTTGGATATTAACTCTAGCATCATGACCCAGTAATCATGGCAGGTCACTGAACCTAAATTACAATTTTATTATGAGTAAAATGAGAATAATAATCTATGTCTAGGATAACTGTGAACAAACTATAAAATATAAATGCATATATGTGAAGGAAGCTAAAAAAAACCCTGAAGTACTATGTAATCACTAGACATCATCATCAAACAGATAATAAACTCCTGTCCAGGTGGAAACAAAAAACATTTACACTTAAGGTTTTCTTCCCCCATCCCCAATTAAAACTAAAGTTTTCAAATGCTGAATATATGATGAAGTATTTCATCAACTTCATTGCTTTACTTAGTAAATACGATGTACTGGAGGTATTTTCATCCGTATTTTACATATATACATCTTTTAAAGGATGTAGCTATTTTTGAAGATTTTGAATGAAACCTGAGTGCTACCTTATCACTCTGGAAAGGTAAATTGGCCGTTACCCTGAAAAGCTGACTAGGCCATAACAAATTTGCTAGTGAGATATTTAATATATTGGAAAACATATTGTTTTACTTAACGCTATGTGTACAAACAGGGTTACCAATTACAACTAAGTGGTCCAACCATTAACTAATGATCAAATCCTTCCCTAGAAATATCTTTTGCTTATTCAGGTTACTAAATATATTTGAAAATAAAATGAAAATTACAAATAAAAGTATAACATGACTGATCTTCCTACACAATTTTCATCAAAAGATGTTTTAATCCAATTTTCTCATTTCAAATACAAAAGACTATAGCATTTAACCTCAGAATAGTCACAAAAGAATATCAGACTCACTCTGACCATGCCACCTACAACCTCCATCACCTTTCCTCGATACCACAGAGTATCAGATCCTCTTACTGCACATGCTTCTCCTTTTTTCCAGAAATAAGGCTCCAAAAGACCAAGGCATTTTAAATTACTTTGAATTTCATTTGTCATTTTTATTAACTCAAATTCTGAAAAAAAGTATTAAAGACAGAAAGCATTTAAGGAAAATTCCCTAACATTTGTCAATTTAATAACATTTCTTCAGTAGTATAATTAAAAATCAGTCTCCAAAACAGAACTTTTGTAAAAATATGTTTTAAAACATATTAGTAATAGCACATAAACAATATTATGATCTTTTGATATTATGAAAGTACAAACATCATAAGGACCTCTAAACACATACCAGCTAGCCTACTATGAAAGTACTACCAATTTAAAATAGGGTCAGTTTGACAGCCTTAAGTAAAGCAGAACACAAGTTACATATTACTTGATGCTTAGATACAGTATAATGAGGGGAATATAAATTAAATTTTCCATTTTGCTTTCATTGCTAATTGGCCCAGTATTTCCACAGTAAATATATCCATAACTGATACCATAGAGGACAAGCTCTGGAGTCAGCTACCATTCCAACCTTACTGTTTTAGTTGTGTGATCTCGGGTAGTTCCCTTACCTCCAATAGGCCTCAGTTTATTCTTCCATAATAAGCACCTATTCTGGGTATAACAGAATCTTGTGGGAATAACAGTACCTGTCAGTATCATCATGTACTGCAGAGGATTAGATGTAAAGCATCCAGCACACTGCCTGGCAGTTAACAGGCTACCAGTTTGGACAATGACTATTTACACATGTCAAGCAGTTTCTGGGTTAAGTACTATTACCACAGGTCTCAAACATTATTATTTTTTTCTAGAACAGCTAATTGTACCGATTTTATTCTTTCAAATTAAAAAATATATTTAAGAGATCAACAAATAAGAGAAAAATTTCAGTAAATTCATATCTGCCATACCCACATTCATAGATACTAACTAGGGGTTAATGACATTTAAGCCCTATGATTGCGAGAGTTATCAACTATTCTGATGGGCCCAAGTTATAGTCAGGAAGCATTTGCATATAAGCCTAAAGATCTCAGGAGGAACCTGAATATTCTCAAAGTTTCCTAAAGCTCCCAGTCATTTGTTGTACTCTTTTCTCATTCTCAAGAAATATAAACTTCGGCATTTATCTTATTTTTAGAAAATGAGACAGGGTCCCACTCTGCTGTCCAGGCTGGAGTTCAGTGGTATGAACACACCTCACTATATCCTAGACCTGCTGGACTCAAGCAATCCTCCTGCCTCAGTTTCCTGAATGGCTGTGATCCAGGAATGTACCACCACGCCCAACTAATACTTGCATGTTTTGTAGTGATGGAGTCTTGCCATGTTGCCCAGCCTGGTCTCAAACTCCTGGGCTTAAGCAATCTTCCAGTCTTGGCCTAAAGTGCTAAGATTACAGGCGTGAACCACCAGACTCAGACTATATTCTTTCTTCATAGAGAGCCTACAAACCTGGAAAACCGCCATCCATACCCCCAGCATCTTAGTCCCAAGGTGAGGGAAGTAAGAGACACAATGGTGAAAGGCAGGTTAATTTATGCTAGTACTGATCTGAGAGTCATTTTAGCAGTCTATAGAAGCTAGTTTCATGTTGTTCCTCTTCTATGCTGGGAGAGTATTAAGGATGTCTACATCCTCACTGGTGGCCTAAGTTCTAAATTCTGCCAACAACGTGTATCATTGCCACTCTCAGGTGTACAAAAAATGGGGCTCCACGATTTTTACATTCTCAAGGATCCCAAGGTTTACAGATGCACAAAAGGATTGAAATCATGGAGGAAGTAGTAAAATCCTGGGTGGCAGCCCTCACATATCATGATGCTAAAAACCCAACTGCTTCATCACATATCTAACTCCCTTATTCTTACCAAACTTCATTACTTCTATTCTTTCAGCCAGGCTGAACCTCTATGTCTTACTTATGCCTATCGCTGTGTGAGTTCTTTCTCTAAGTTCCTAACTCGAAGAAGATCTACAAGTATTTTTTTCTTGTGCATATCGATCTGTATTTCCAAAGCCATGGAGTTTGGAGCATTTCTCAAAAATATTCTCCTTCCTCATCTCTAGTCTAACTTTGCCTTTGCTTTGTGACCTTGCAACACTTTGCACACAGTGTGTCCCACAGAAACAACAGGGTAGGGTAAAGAAAACACATGATTTAAGGAGCCAAGATGCACCTGAAGAACAAGAAAGTCAATGGATTTCAAGCGTTATAACTTCTATATACACCAAAAGTAATATAGGCTATATTCAGGAAAAAAACTGTGGTATTGGTGTAGGGATAGATAAATAGAACACACACTGAATAGGAAGTTCAGAAACAGGCTGGGAGTGGCAGCTCACGCCTGTAATCCCAGCACTGTGGGAGGCCGAGGCGGGTGGATCACGAGGTCAAGAGATCGAGACCATTCTGGCCAACACAGTGAAACCCTGTCTCTACTAAAAATACAAAAAAATTAGCCAGGCGTGGTGGCACGCGCCTGTGGTCCCAGCTACTCAGGAGGCTGAGGTGAAAGAATCGCTTGAACCTAGAAGGCAGAGGTTGCAGTGAGCTGAGATTGTGCCACTGCACTCCAGCCTGGTGACAGAGCCAGACTCCATCTCAAAGAAAAAAAAAAAAGAAAGAAAGTTCAGAAACAACTCCTGCATATACAGAACCTTAATTTTTGACAAAGTTGGTACTGCAGATCAGTGGGGAACATGTGGAGTATTAAGCAGATGAGCTGGAACTACTAACTAAATCTATTTTAAAAATTAGATCTCTTCTTCATATCTACCTGAAAATCTATTCCTGGATGGCCTAAAGACTTTACATAACAACAGAACTATAAACATTTTTTTACAAGACCATATAACAAAATAGCTTTCTGATCTGAGTAAGAACAGATTTAATGAGATACAAAACCAAAAAACAAAGATGACTGATAAAATTACGTTAAAACTTTCTGATCATCCAGAAACTCCCAAAAGACACTAAAAAGATAAGAAACTGAGAGAATATATCTGCAACATATAAAACTAAGAAGGAGTAAGTGTTCGGGATATATTAAGAACTGTAAATCAGAAAGCAGTGACTTAACGGAAAGCGAGCAAAGACATGGACAGGCACTCCATAAACACAGAAACACAAATGACTCAAATAGAAAAAATGATGTTTACCCCATATGAAGTCAGGAAATGCTAATTAAAGCCATAGTGAGGGACAATTTCGGACCTACTAGGATTGGGAAAACTTAATCTGACATTATCAAGTGTTAGCAAGGATATGGGGTAATGAGAATCCTCATGCACTGCTAGTGATGAGTGTAAACTGTTATAAACAATTTGGAAAAACTATTTTTTATTTTTATTTATTTTTTTTGAGATGGAGGCTTTCTGTTGTCAGGCT
>NW_016107418.1:6212736-6242540 GCF_001604975.1 Cebus imitator
AAAAAAAAAAAAAAAAAGAATGAAATATAATGAGATGAATCAAGGTGGACAAGTCTCAAACATTTTGATGAAAAGTCACAAAAGAATGTGTACATTTGGGTTCTGGTTACATAAAGTTTGAAAGACTGAAAACCTAAAAAATTTGTTTAGTGATACATATAGGAAATAGTAATTAGCAAATTCAGAAAAGTGGCTATGTCTTGGGTGGCAAAACAGGAAACATGATCAAGTAGGGCCACACAGGTCTGCTTAGGTTCTGGTGATGCTGCTGCTTATCGTGGGGAATGTATATATGGCTACTCATTTTAATGTTTTTACTTAAATAACACATTTTGTACCCTTTCACATTAATAACATTTTATAGTAATTTTAAAAAATTCATTTGAAAATCTAATTTTAGACATTTTTAGTGTGATCAGTGCACTGACCCTTAAACCACACTGTGGAAGTCACCCTTCGGGATCCCATCTTCATGTGCTATTAGATTTCGCACTTTGAGCAAAGGGATCTGGGGCTTTATTTCCTTTTTCTTGAACTTCATGTAGTTATCAAAGTTGTTCAAGGTTCTATAGTTACGAAGCAAGTCTAGAGTGATTGCCTTCTTTGGAGTACACTTACCTCCCAGTGTGTGATTTCACTTTGTTCTGGAGCTTGGTATATTCTTTACTTTCATGCCAATTCAGTAAATGTTAATTTTAAAAAAAATAGGCATTTGATCTGACTTATTTGGGAGAGTTGTTCAATCTGCCACAATAATGGAAATGAAATTCCAAATTCCTTTCTTCTTATACTGAGAATAGCACTCACATAATTATAATTATATAACACTGCTATGTTAGAATAATGAAAGGACTGCATTAAATTATTTTTATGTGTTAGGCACTATTTAAAAGCACTTTGCACACACTATGTGAAATCATTTAATCCTCCTAACAACCTTGTGAAAATAACATTCAAAGAGGTTGCCCAAGGTACTTCAATCCCTGTCATTCTTACTAGAGAACTGGAGCCTACATAACATAGAAGGTCTTACCTGATGGTTTAGGTAATACAAATATAGTTCCATCATCAGCAACACAGCTGACTGTTGCCTCAAATACTTTCATGTTAGGAATAGTTGGTGGTTTATAGCATCTAGTGGTTCTTGGTTCTAGAATTTTCTCCTGAAGTTCAGACACTTGGTGTTCACTGATTATGTCAGCAGCCTTTTTGTCAGGGTCAAAGTTAGTTTTAATACAGTTAATATCTACTGAATCTTCTTGTTCCAGGGGGACTTTCAGAGACTTCTCAGATAATGAATGGCTGTTATCTAATTTGTTAATTCTGTAACATCCAAAAAAGAACATATCTAAATATGAGCAAATATAAAACTCTGGGTAAAACAATATAAGAAGAATTCTTCAGATATATATGAAATTCAAAGAAAATATTTGCTCTAATTTGTTATGTAAAAATTAGCATAAGTTAAAATTAAAATTGAGACTGATGAGAAAAAGCAATAAAATTTTAAGTAAATGTTTTAAATTTCTATCTCGTATTTATAGACTATGCTCTCTTAAAATTTCCTAAATGTGGTACAATGAATTCAATATTACTAGAAGATATAACACCTTTTAGATGATTTCAATTTAGTCCACAGATAGAACAGGCATCTGGCAAGCTATTAGCATCCATTAATACAAAGAAAACATGAGTCTCTTAAAAAATATTAAGGTACTATTCATATATTAGGTGTTAGTGGTAATACGCTATATTTACTCAGTTTTTCTACTTTATATTATTCCCTTCCACTTAAAAGTAATAGGTATCCCTACTGTACAAAAAAATAAAATCTTAGAAGGAAATGTTAATATTGGTTGTGTTTTAGCATAATTATATCAAGTTTCTGTTTCTTTTAATCTGTACTTTTAAAAGGAAATAAAGCCTGGGTGTGGTGGGTCATGCCTGTAATCCCAGCACTTTGGGAGGCTGAGGCAGGCAGATCACCAGAGGTCAGAAGTTTGAGACCAGCCTGGCCAACATGGTGAAACCCTGTCTCTACTAAAAACACAAGAATTAGCCAGGCATGGTGGTATGTGCCTGTAATCCCTGCTACTTGGGAGGCTGAGGCATGAGAACTGCTTGAACCCTGGGGTCAAAGGGTGCAGTTAGCTGAGATCACAGCACTGCACTGGAGCCTGGGCGACAGAGCAAGACTCAGTCTCAAAAATAAACAAACAAACAAACATTAGCTAAACAGCTACGTAATTCCTCAAATAACCTGCTAGTCCCCCAACCCACTGCTGCCTTAAGAGAGCTGGTAGTTTTAGTCCGTAAAAGCAGTAAACAACTGGCAGCAGACAATGTCAGTAGTATTAACTTGCCTAGCACTTTTCATTATAACATTTCTTCTATCAAGGAACTGCTTTAGCCTAAAGGCAAAGCAATTAGGCTAGCTGTATACCAAAGCCCGGGCAACCCAGGCCAGATCTCCCATATCTAGCCTCATGTCCCACTTTCTTCCTGACTTCTCATTCGTTTGCCATTTCATCAGGACTCGGATCCTGTTCTCAATAAGTTAAGATATAAGTTAAGGCAAATACATCTACGGAGATCGGCTACGTATGAGGCCATGTATTTGGTACACAGTGGCTACTTAGGAACTTGTTTCTTTAATTCCAACATAGCTCTATGTCTCTAGAAAGAGAGAGAAAAGATTAAACTAGGGCCACAACTGTATTCTGATCCTGTCCCTGGATCAAAGGTGCTTACACCCCAAACACTGAACCTGAAAGAATTTTTAAATGTAAATACGTTGAACTACTTATTGTATAAGTATAAATAAATTTCATATAAATATGTTTATTTTGTTTCATATATATTTTGTTTCATATAAATGTTTCATATATTTCATCCCGTTTCATATACATTTACAGTTCATATAAATACATCTAGTAGGTACACATCTACCAGAATTTCTAAAATAAAGCTTAAATATTTATGTCTAAAGCAAAGGGTGCCAGAGGGCTAAGATCTGGTACCACTACATTATTCTCTTTTTTTTTTTGGTTTACAGTGTAAATGTCAAAGGAGAGGGCAAATTATAAAAGCAGGTATGTCAGTAAAGGGCTTAAGAGTGCAAGAAGAGATGTGCCTGAACAATGAAATGCACAATTCTGAAGGAATCTACTTCTGAGATGGCTCCTCAGAGTTATAAATCTTTTTTTTTTCCCCCTAAACACTGGGGAAAGCGTGAACGCAGTCCTCCACTATCACAAATTATGCAATCGAGTTTCCCACATTTGGGGAAATTGCAGGGGTCAGCACATCCGGAGTGCAATGGATAAGACTTGCCCTGGGAAAACCACCTTCGTGATCATGGTTTCTCCCCTGCCAGGTGAGTATAGTTTACAAATCTTGAAGAGCACACAAGATGCAATTCATATTTGAAAGCACACGTAAGAAGATTTGCACATGTAACTAAGAGGCATCCGCATCCATCACGAACTGATGTCAAAATTTTTTTTTTAAGTCTATACCTCCTTTCTCTCAAAGCCAAACCCTTTTTAATCAAATATTTAGAAACATCAACACGCTCTCCTTTTTCATCTCTGCAGAAAATTTTCACAGGTAATGGCCAAGTTGTGTTGTTCTCCTGTAGTGATTTAAGAGCAGAGTAAATATGAAACACCAAAATGAAATCTTCATGTAAACAGTGTACATTTCACAGGCATTTATTTTACATTTCTCTAAGCAAGAAATATTCCCAAGTGAGTAAAGTTATTTTGGTATCTAAACATATCAGAAAATAAATAGCAAGGAAGAGAGTGAAACAGAGTTATTTTATGAAATGCATCAGAAAGACTTTAAGGTCAAGGTGAAATTAAAGAAAAAAAAATCAAACTGGAAACTTTTTTTTCCAGTCCCAGAATGGGAAGTGGGGAATACAACATCAGTCAACAAGTTTCTTTATTCTCCTGCTTTCTTTGTAAATTACAGAATCAAAATCGCAGGAGAATTACTTGAACCCCAGAGGTGCAGGTTGCAGTGAGCTGAGGTCGCGCCACTGCACTCCAGCCTGGCGCCTGGTGACGGAGTGAGACTCTGTCTCAAAAAATAAAAATAAAAATAATAAATAATAAATAAATATATTTTCAAAGGTCTTTTTCTCTCCTACGAAAAGCAAAATAACTAAAAAACTTATTCTGCTTCATAGGGAAGAAGTCATAAAACTGGAGAAAGCACATAAAAAGTAACAATAAAATGAATTATAAGAGAAAATTCTACTCATTAATGTAATCAAAGCATTTAAATTAGAAAAAAAGCAAAGGATATTTTTAAAGTGGTCTGAAAAGATGTATGCCTCTTCTCAAATACACGTGTGTGACATACATTTATGATTTCACTAGAAGCCTAACTTTCCAGGTTGGCAAATATCAAATAGCTTTGGAAACACACCCTAGCATACACATTATATTTTTAACATGCAGATTATCAACTCATGAATACTACTTTAGAAATACTTTGATTCATTCAATCATTTGTGGTGTAACTATCATCAAACAGGAATTACACTTTGAAATAAAACTAACAAAATTCGTAACAAAATCCATGTTATTTTCTCAACAAGAAAGAAAATAAATGGAATTGATGAAAACATTAATGAGATCATCAGCACATTGTTAACTCTCTACCCACCTGTAAGATTATAGTTGCTACAGCTCCAGTCAGGTACAATGAAAGACAGTCACAAGCTGTTGCTGTCCACTTGTCACTCCCACCAGCTGGTCTACAACAGAAAACAATGGCAACTTGTTTTATAAAAAAAAGCATACAATATTGACATATACAAGAAACACTGCATTTACACACATATACATTCATAGTTTGAACCAACTATATGTAAGAAATCAATTTAAACATGGATTCATATTATTTTTACAATTTTTCTCCTCATTTTCATAGCCTTTTTTCATCCCTCTATTTTACTTAGGGCCCATGTTACATATTAACTGATTTGTATGTATCTGTTCTGCAGCTACACTGAGCACCTGTAAAAAGTAGGTATTAGTCACTATATACATTTCACATATGTCAACTAGACTGTAAACTCCCAGAGAACAGGAATAATGATGTATTACGTGCATCACCACATTCCCTAACGACCAGAATGGTGTCTGACACATAGAAGGCATTCCAGAAATATTTAATGGAAAGAAAAAAGTCTCTTTGATGATTCCACTGCCCATTTTGGAAGTTCTTTGGAATTCAAATCTAACTTGAACTGCTACCCAAAAATATCAGAAATACCAGAAATTTTAATTATTCATTCAACGAAATTATTTACATTACCTGATAGATGTGGTAATACAGTTTTAAATGACTAAAAATTAGCAGTATCTTTGACTAACTTTTCAGTAAATACTGTCAGACAGTAATGCACAATAAAAAAAATGCTCGATAAATATTTGACAGATAAATGAAATACAGAGTATCTAATTTCATCATCCATGTTAGTTTGCAAAGTTGAAACTAAGTGACTGCAGGGGGTGACTCATCTTTTGGCTTCCCTGGGCCACACTGGAAAAATAGTTTTGAGCCACACATAATATACACTAATAAAGCTGATGAGGTTAAAAAAAAACAAACAAAAAAAACTCATGTTTAAGAAACTCTACAAATTTGTGTTGGGCTGCACCGAAAGCCGTCCTGGGCTGCATGTGGCCCATGGGTTGGACAAACTTGCTTTAGATGTTTCTACCAGCAAATCTATCCCTAAAAATAAAGAATTAGTAACACAGAAAAGATTACAGATAACATAATGCAGGCTCTATGGGCCCTCTAAATATGGTTTCTAGTTTCAGAGTTTCACTGAGCTAACCCATTAACTGAGTAAACAATTATTTCCGGTCAATCTTTAAAAAAAAAAAAAAAAAAAAGGAGGCAGGGCCTCACTATGTTGCCCAGGCTGGCCTTGAAGGGCTCAACGGATCCTTCCATCTTGATCTTCTGAGTAGCTGGGGCTACAGGTGTATGCTACCACATCCAGCTTCACCTGGTCAATCTTTTCACAGTTACATGGCTTATATGACTGAGCTAACCAAGTCAACTGGGCACGTAACTTGACCAAACAGGATTTGGTAAATGTGATATATACTAATTATTATAAAGCCTAGAGAGAGTTCTTAGGTGCTAAGAAGCTTAAATTGCTAGGAACTCTTGGAATCAGTTATGGTTTAATACTTATTATGATGGCATAAAAATAAAAGTCAATGTAACATTAAGGTTAGTCATTGATTATGGATATAAATATTAATTTAACATTTTTTTTAAATGTATGAATATACAATTTCAGTTAGGGAAGATGAAAAAGTTCTGGAGATGAAATGGTGGTAACTGCTACACAACAATGTGGTTTTTTTCTTTTTTCTTTCTTTTTTTTTTTTTTTGAGATGGAGTCTCACTCTGTCACCCAGGCTAGAGTGCAGTGGTGTGATCTCGGTTCACTGCAACCTCCGTCTCCCAAGATCAGGCAATTCTCCTGCCTCAGCCTCCCAAGTAGCTGGGACTATAGGTGCGTGCCACCACACCCAGCTAATTTTTTGTATTTTTAGTAGAGACAGGTTTTCACCATGTTAGCCAGGATGGTCTTGATCTCCTGGCCTCGTGATTTGCCCGCCTCAGCCTCCCAAAGTGCTGGAATTACAGGCATGAGCCACCGCGCCCAGCTGATTTTGTTGTTGTTGTTGTTGTTGTTATTTGTTTTTGAGATAGAGTCTCACTCTGTCACCCAGGCTAGAGTACAGTGGTGCAATCTCTGCTCAATGTAACCTCTGCCTCGTGGTTTCAAGCATTTCTCCCTGCCTCAGCATCCCAAGTAGCTGGAATGACAGGTGCCCACCACCATGCCTGGCTAATTTTTGTATTTTTAGTAGAGACAGGGTTTCACCATGTTGGCCAGGCTGGTCTTTAACTCCTGACCTCAAGTAATCTGCCCACCTCAGCCTCCCAAAGTGCTGGCATTACAGGCATGAGCCCTATGCCCAGCCATGAATGTTCTTGTTGTCACAGAACTGTACACTTAAGAATGGTAAAAGGGTAAACTGAGTGTAATATGTATTTTACCACCGAAAGAACAATCTATTAAAAGGGATTTCTTAAAATGGCAGTAAAACAGAGTGGTTAGAGCTCCAGTTCTGGATTCAGACCTTGTTTATAATCCTACCTCAACAAGCAGCAGGTATTTTATCCTGGATAATACTTACCCTCTTAAATATTCAATTTTCTTACCTGTAAATAATATCTTATTTATATCTTTAAGGTCTGTTGTTAGGATTAAGTAAAATAATGTCTTTAAGGCAATTAATGCAGGTTCCATAAGTACTTAAAGGTTAGGCTTTTAAAGTGATAATGGTATTTCATTCCAGCCCATGAGATATCACTTAAAGTATGTACAGAAAAACATTATCTATACTGTTAGGTACAATTAAGGAACAGACATAATTCTGTTCAATCACTCTGAACTATTTAATGTGAAAGTGAAAACTAAGATAAGATTTATATAGTATGTGAGCTGAGATTTCCATTTCAGGACACTGAAAGGATTTACAGTTGTCCCATTGTTGCCATCAGTGATCACAGACAATAGGGAGAGGTGTAAGATTAGAGAAATGGGTCACTAAGAAGAAGGTATCCTATTAGAACAAGGATCTCTAAAGAACAAAACAAATAAAAAATAAAAAAAGAAGGTATCCTATTATATTATCAATTTAGGCCCGGCATAGTGACTCACACCTTAATCCCAGCACTTTGGGAGGATGAGGCAGGCAGGTCACTTAAAGTCAGGAGTTCAACACCAGCCTGGTCAACATGGTGAAATCCCGTCTCTACTACATATACAAAAATTAGCATGGTGCTAATTTTTGTATATTTAGCAAATATACAAAATGTAGCAAATATACCACCAGTGGCATGGTGCTATGTACTGGTAATTCCAGCTACTCAGGAGACTGAGGTGGGAGAATTGCTTGAATCTGGGAGGCGGAGGTTGTGGTGAGCTGAGATGGCTCCACTGTACTCCAGCATGGGTGACAGAGGGAGAATCTGTCTCAAAGTAAATAATAATAAAATTAAAATATCAGGTTTCAAAACAGATAAACCAATGTTACATTTATATACATAACTTTTGGGTGAGGTACTTAATTTCTCATCATGAAGTTTCTTCAATTACAAGATGGGGATAATAGTTCTATGTCAGTATTATTGTGAGAACTAAACTAACACATGAAAAGCACATCATACAATGCCTGACCTAGTAGTGAATAAATGTTAAGGTATACTGTATAGTGTGTCTGGAGTTCTCTCATGATATCCTTGCAGATGAGATATAAATAAGCTAGGTAAACCAGTATGGTTTATCTATTTCTTAAATTAAAAAAAATCACGCACAGGTTCATTACAGCTTTTATAATAATGTTGAAAGGGTCTTTGGGATCTTTTAGCTTTATTGGTAAACAGATTTTTAATATTCCTATTTATAGTCCATGTCTGAAAAGCCTACACATATATGTATACCTAAGTTTGTGTACGTGTATATGTCTTGTAGCCAAATAACATGTAATTGGCTTCAAATTAGTGATCCAGTTTGTGAGACAATCAAAAACAAGCTTGTCCAACCTGCATGTGGCCCAGGAAAGCTTTAAGTGCAGCCCAACACAAATTCATAAATTTTCTTAAAACATTATGAGATTCCTCACCAACTCATATTTCACACAGATGAAAAAAGAAAAAAAATTTAAAAAAAATTATGAGATTTTTTTGCAATTTTTAGCTCATCAGCTCTCATTAGTGTCAGTGTATTTTATGTGTGGCCCAAGACATTAATTCTTCTTCCAATGTGGCCCAGAGAAACCAAAAGATTGGACACCCTGGTCTGAAACTGCAAACACCACCAAATGATTTGGATAACTGTGGTAGCATATCAAAGCAATAGCAAATGATCTGCCAGTAGACTTAAAGATAGAGCTGTTTCCTATAGGTACAATTTTATCTAGTACTCTATGTTGAATAGAAGCTAGGATTTATTTAACAACTGTTCTTAACCTCTGGAAAAAGGCCAGTTATGTTTGGCAATATTGTTACCTCCGAGGCTAGATATTCCGATTTTTGCCAATAAAAGAAACTCACATTTTAATGTGAAATTTACTAGTTTTTTAAATAATATTTGAAAGTTTAAAAAACATTCTGCAGGCCAAGTGCATATTGGTTGGATTTGGCTCATAAACTGCAGACTACAACTCTGAAGAGGTATGCTTTCAAATTTACAGATAATACAACATTAGAAGGGGCAGTCCAGACACGGAGTAACAAAATCAACTATCTGAGTTTCAAAACCAATTAGAAAAAATTTGACAGGAATAACTGTAAAATTCTGTATTTAGGTTAAAAAATCACTGTGTCAGGCTGGAGTATAGCGGCACAATCATAGCTCACTGCAGCCTCCAACTCCCGGCCTCAAGTGATCCTCCTGCCTTGGTATCCCAAAGTGCTGGGATTACAGGTGTGAGCCACCTCACCTGGCCCTTTCCCCTCCTTTTAGCTGAATCTTTTCTTTACTTTGCCCCATTGCCTGTCTTGCCTCAAATTGAAAACTCTATTCCCAGCAATTTCTCCTCAGTGTGGAGTCATGGCAAGGAGTTTCAGTTTACTTTCAGGAGGTTATATGACTAAAAAGGCTCCAGTATTGTGAGACTCTGGCACATTTACAGACCTCTTGCATTCAGATATGAACTGCATCCTGCTTCAACTCTTAATTTTGGTTGCTATTCTCAGACTGGCCTGCATGTGCCAGTGAAATGCCATTGTCTATTCCTATTCTTAGAGCTGTTGGAATCCTAGTCTGCCTCCCCTCCAAATCCTCCCATACAAATGTTGATTCTGTAAGGGTATCATGATACCATCATACTGTAAAGGTTCATGATGTACCCCACCTGCTAGTATTTGGGTACTCACAGAAGTAACTTATCATCTGCTTTTGTTGTAGATACTGACTGTGTAGTCTTTAGCTTTACTGTCCAAGTTGCTGTTTTTATAATGGGATTCCAGTAGACTAAAACTGTTCTGTCATTTTCCCAGAATCCTCTACAAATTCACTCTTTTTGGTAATTTACCTATTTTTACCTTTCTATGCAATTATAAACTTATAAAATTTATTTCTATCTGCATTTGTTGTTCCTCAAAGTAAATTTTTAATATTCAACAGTTTGAATTCTGTCTAGGTACTTTCATACTCACCTATCTCTATTTCTTAATGCCACTAAATTTACATGATCCAAACTTTTATCTTTCCCTCTTAATGTACAAAATTAACTAGATGTTAGGAAAACTTCAGAATATCTTAGCAAAACTAAAACTGACAAGAACCCATTTAAAAGTAATGTTTAAAATAATGAGAAAATTACTCAGCTAAAAACTACCTTATGTCAACCAGAGAACATTCCAAAGAGAGTCTTCCCATTGTCTTTAGATTCTCTTGAAGTTTTCTTAAACAGTCAACATTCACTACTAGTTCAACACCCACGTCATACAGCAAAACCTAAGAAAAGAATACCTGTTAGTCTATGGACAAACAATTCCAAGTATTTTTTTTGGCAAACTGAAAATCTCAGTGAAAATTGTTTTAACTTCAGGGAAAAAAATACAAAATGCAATCACCACCCTCATGATTATACTTTTAACTCCGCAATTACCTCTACCAATGTGTCTGTAACCATTCTGATGATCTGACCTCTTCGCCACTGATTTTTATCTTGGATCTTAACAGCACAGTGCATATCATTTTCCCATTTAACAGGTTCCCATTTTGAGTTTTCATAAGCAGATATCATCTTTTCTTCTAAACTACAGAGATAAAAAATATTTAACTTTCCAAACATTTTCTTATATAATTCTCTGGCTACATGTTTTGTACTACCCCCGCTTGCTCATTCCACTCCAGCCAAGCTGGACACCTTGTTTTTCCTTAAAAGTACAAGCATATTTCCTCAGGTTTTGGAACTAGCTCTTCCTTCTGCCTCAGATAAACTTTCCTCAGAGACTCATGTGGCTTACCTCCCTCCCTCCTTCTTTGGGGTCCATTTCAAATATCACTGTCTCTGAGGTCTTCCTTGACCAACATCCTAAAAGTGCCTTCTTCCCCAAATGCTTTATTTTTCTCTATTTCCCTTAACAACATCTGCCACACTAAAAATTTCATTTGTTCACTCTCTTTCTACTAGAATTTAAGTTACATGATAGCAAAGATTTATCCATTTTTTTTTAACCAGGGTATCCCTAGCACTTATAAATACTGCTTGTCATATAGTAGGTCTCAATAAGTATATGTAAAATGAATAAATTGAAATTAGTGAAAACAACCAACAGAGATCCTATTTGCATACTTCTAACTAGCTGAGAGACTACTTAGTTAAAATAATTCTGCTTGTAAAATCTACATTTATGACTTCTAGATCTTTGAAACAGAATATAGAAAGGATAAAATCACATTAATGCTTTCCTTATATATTATATATATTGTACCTATTAAGTAAGTTTTCAGTTAACAACCACTGAACATAAATCTTCTCAGGAGATACTACATTACAAATATGCACAGGCAATTCCTTATTATAAAGTGACTGGAAATTCTCATTAGGTAGAGATTTTGCAGACACAGGATTTAACTTGTTTACTTCATTTGAAATAATTTCTTCTGGAGAAGGATCCCAAATTTCAATATGCTTTTGAGAATTATCTTTGAGGATATATCTGAAAAACAACAAAAGTTAATGAAAAGAACTGTGTATGCAAATTATTTGTATTTGCTCAGGTCTGTATCTCAACTGTGTAATGCTTACATGACTATTTTTGTCAAAATTCATTTAACTGTGGACCTTAAAAGGTGATTTTTTTCTGTACATACTTCAATAACCCTGACTTTAAAAAGAAAGGAGAAGATTCAGTCCAACATAATTTCTTTTCTTTTTTTTGAGATGGAGTCTCGCTCTGTCACCTAGGCTGAAGTGCAGTGGCGGGATCTCGGCTCACTGCGGCCTCCGCCTCCCAGGTTCAAGCAATTCTCTTCCCTTGGCCTCCCGAGTAGCTGGGATTACAGGCGCCCACCAACAAGCCCGGTTAATTTTTTGTATTTTTAGCAGAGATAGGGTTTCACCATGTTGGCCAGGGTGGTCTCAAACTCCTGACCTCAGGTGACTTCACCTGCCTCGGCCTCTCAAAAGTGTTGGGATTACAGGTGTGAGCCACTGAGCCGGCCCAATCCGACATTAATTTGAATGTTTACTCTCATTTCTTTCCCTCTCTCAATTGAGACCTATAGTGGAAAAAGCTCCTGCTTCTATCTCCTCCAGCATGAGAGTGAGCAGGAAAGAATAGCCACAGATCATCAATAGTAGGAGTCACTGCAGGCCTCTGTAGGGTGTCACTGTATCTTTGGCTTATGCTGACAAATATCATATGTGGGTGCTATCTGAATACTAGCTTTTTCTTTTCTTTTTTGGACAGAGTCATGCTCTGTCACCCAGGCTGGAGTGCAGTGGCAAAATCTCAGCTCACTGCAACCTCTGCCTCCTGGGCTCAAGTGATTCTTCTGCCTCAGCCTCCCGAGTAGCTGGGACTATAGGCATGAGCCGCCAGGCCCGGTTAATTTTTGCATTTTTAGCAGAGATGGGTTTACACCATGTTGGCCAGGCTGGATGCAAACTCCTTTCAAGTGATCCGCCCACCTCGGTCTCTCAAATATTAGCTTTCTTGAGGGCTACGTGGGAGAATTTTCAGAAGCTCCCCCAGAGCCACTCCCACTACACACGTCCCTATTGTGGAAGAATTCTTTGTTTTGACCTCAAAACCCTTCCACCTGCCCTCGCCACTGCTCTACTCTTCTGCTTCTGGGGTCACCCCAACCACTAGCCTGTCCTGAGTGAATATTAGCACAATGATTCAAGCCTGGTTATCATTCAAAGCATCCACTTGAATCCTGGAAAATTAGCATTTATACAAATAGGAACGTAAGCTACTATACAACTATGCTTATTCTCCATCCTGCCATTTCTCTTCCTAATTCCTTTCTCAATCAGGCACAAAGGGCTTCCTAAGCAGATGTTCCACCTAGAAATAAGATGCCAGTCTGCTTTCCTTAGAAGCACTCTAAAAGAGCCTTTCTCTTGGTTTCTGGGCCCCTTAATAATGGAGAGGAAAGCCACTCTAGTCCTCATTAGATTAATGACTCCAATTATTTTCTTTGGTCTAGGAAGAGGGAAAATTCCCAGGTCTGCAGTCTAAGCACATCTCCAATGGGGAATGATGTGCCAGTTTACCTTCTTGCGATTAAAATGTTACATATGAGCATTAAATAACAATAAAAGTTTACATATCTACTTACCCTATTTCATAAGATGCCAGGCCCTCTTTGACTAGCTGGTCATTAATACTAGTAATTTCAGGAGGACCAGGAGACTCAAAAAGCTCAACTAAGAGCACATTATCTTCCAGAATTTCTGTAAAACCATTAAGAAAGTTTGGGGAAAGAAATATGTCATAAAACATACTAAATGAGGCAATTTTTTTTGAGACAGTCTCACTTTGTCACCCAGGCTGGAATGCAGTGGCAGGATCTTGGCTCACAGTAACTTTCACCTCTTGGGTTCAAGCGATTCTCCTGCCTCAGCCTCCCAAGTAGCTGGAACTACAGACAGGCACCACCATGCCCCGCTAATTTTTTTTGTATTTTTAGTAGAGACGGGGTTTCATCAGTTGGCCAGGGTGGTCTCCAACTCCTGACCTCAAATGATCCACCCACCTCGGCGTCCCAAACTTAAGTGCTGAGATTACAGGCGTGAGCCACCGCGGCCGGCCTAAATGAGGCAATTTAAAAATTGGAAACTTAATTTCTTTCATTTACATGCACGACATTTCTGGTAGAATAATGTCATAGTTTCTAGGAGTTAAAGTAGCACTTTGCGGATCTAAATGAATTGTTAGTGTTATCTGTAACACAAATTAGTGAACATTTAGTTTTAGGTTATGTATGCCATTATATAAAGAAATCAGTTTGACGCTTTTAGGTTCAAAAAAATATATTCATTGAAGAAGCGTTCTATTCTATTCTTACTCTATGGAACTAAATCAAGTTCCAGGAGGACCATGGTTAATGAAAGTTATGAATGAAAGTTAACTCAGGCCAGTGATCATTTGCAAACATTTACAGCTTTTACAAAAATGGCACAAAGTTTACAACAACACAAATTCAATCTAGAACCCTCAATTAACTAGAACTTTTTCCTGTCCCTGTGTTTTTCAGGACAAACCACATCTAATTCTTATTTATCAGATCTATTTCTTAAACTAGACTGGGAGTTAATGGAACGTAAGGCTCGTGTCTCATGTGTCTATTTACTTATTGATGGTATACTGCACAGGGAAATAGATCAGTATCTGAAATATGGTAGAGGAATTTCTTTAGAAAACATCTCTAAAATAATGCACTGAGATCAGTATATGCCTACACCTTTCCAGCTGGTAGCTGCTGGTCAGAATGATTCTAAAAAAAAAGATAATCATTACCAGCAGCAACATTCTATATTAACCCAGTTATAAGAGTTACATGAGTATAGATTAAAAGCTCTTTACAAATTTTTTTCCAGTAAAGTATATGGGCACAGGTGGTATTTGGTTACATGAGTAAGTTCTTTAGTGGTGATCTGTGAGATTGAGGTGCACCCCATCACTTGAGCAATATACACTGTACCATATTTGTAGTCTTTTATCCTTTGCCCCTCTCCTACTCTTCCTCCCAAGTCCCCAAAGTCCATTCCTTTGTGTCCTCATAGCTTAGCTCCCACATAGCAGTGAAAACATATTAGTTTTTCATTCCTGAGTTACTTCACTTAGAATAACAGTCTCCAGTCTCAACCACGTCACTGCAAATACTGTTCATTCCTTTTTACAGCTGTCTAGTGTTCTACTGTGTGTGTGTGTGTGTGTGTGTGTGTGTATCTCAGTTTCTTTATCCACTCATTGATAGGCATTTGGGTTGGTTCCACAATTTCGCAATTGTGAATTATGCTGCTATAAATATGTGTGCAAGTGTCTTTTTCAAACAGTGACTTCTTTTCCTCTGGGTAGATACCCAGTAGGGGAAAGGCTGGATCAAATGGTGGTTCTACTTTTAGAACTTTAAGGAATCTCCACAGTTTTCCATAGTAGCTGTACTAGTTTACAATCCTGCCAGCAGTGTAGAAGTGTTCCCTGCTCACCGCATCCATGCCAACATCTGTTTTTTGATGTTTTTTTTGGTATGGCCATTCCTGGAGGAGTGAGGTGGTATCGCATTATGGGTTTGATTTGCATTTCCCTGATCATTAGTGATGTTAAGCATTTTTTCATTTGTTTATCTTAAGAATTGTCTATTCATGTTCTTAGAACACTTTTTGACGGGATTTTTTTTTTCTTACCGATTTGAATTTGTTGTAGATTCTGGATATTAGTCCTTTGTCAAGATATATAGATTGTGTAGATTTCCTCCCACTCTGGGGCTTGTCTGTTTACTCTGCTGACTGCTCCTTTTGCTGTGCAAAAGCTCTTTAGTTCAATTAGGTCTCAGCTATTTATGTTTTTATTGCATTTGCGTTTGGGGTCTTTGGTCATTAAATCCTTGCCTAAGCCAATGTCTACAAGGGTTTTTCCAGTGGTGTCTTACAGAATTTTTATAGTTTCAGGTCTTAGATTTAAGTCTTTCATCCATCTTGAGCTGATTTTTGTATAAGGTGAGAGATGAGAATCCAGTTTCATTCTCCTACATGTGGCTTGCCAATTATCCCAGCACCATTTGTTGAAAAGGGTGTCCTTTCCCCACTTTTTGTTTGTTTTGTCAAAGATCAGCGGCTCTTAAGTATCTGGGTTTATTTCTGGGTTCTCTATTCTGTTTCATTGGTCAATATGCCTATTTTCGTATCAGTACCATGCTGTTTTAGTGACTGGCCTTACAGTATAGTTTGAAATCAAGTTTTGTGATGCCTCTGGATTTGTTCTTTTTGCCTAGTCTTGCTTTCACTATGTGGGCTTTTTGGTTCCACACGAATTTTAAAATAATTTTTTCTAATTTTGTGAAGTAGTATTTTGATGGGGACAGCGCTGAATTTGTAGATTGCTGCTGGCAGCATAGTCACTTTCACAATATTGATTCTACCTATCCATGAGTATGAGCTGTGTTTCCATTTGTTCATGTCATCTATGATTTCTTTCAGCAGTGTTTTGTAGTTTTCCTTGCAGAGGTCTTTTGATTTCTTGGTTAGGTATATTCCTAAGGGTTTGTTTTTGTTTTTGCAGCTATTGTAAAAGGGGTTGAGTCCTTCGTTTGATTCTCTGCTTGGTCACTGCTGGCGTATATAGAGGAGTTACTGATTTGTGTACACTAATCTTAGAAACTTTGCTGCATTGTTTTATTAGTTCTAAAAGCTTTCTGGAGGAGTCCTTAGGGTTTTCAAGATAAACAATCATATCAGCAAACAGTGACAGTTTAACTTCCCCTTTACTGATCTGAATGCCCTTTATTTCCTTCTCTTGCCTGATTGCTCTGGCTAGGACTTCCAGTACTATGTTGAAGAGGAGTGGTAAGAATGGGCATCCTTGTCTTGCTCCAATTCTCACAGGGAATGCTTTCAACTTTTCCCCAGTCAGTATTATGTTGGCTGTGAGTCTGACATAGATGGGCTTTTATTACATTAAGGTACGTCTCTTGTATGCTGTTTTTTCTGAGAGTTTTAATCATAAAGGGATGCTGGGTTTTGTTGAATGCTTTTTCTGCATCTACTGAGATCATGTGATTTTTGTTTTTAATTCTGTTTATGTAATGGATCACATTTATTGATTTGTGTATATTTAACCATCCCTGCATCCCTGGTATGAAATTCACTTCATCATGGATTACCTTTCTGATATGTTGTTGGATTCGGTTAGCCGGTATTTTGTTAAGGATTTTAGTATCTACATTCATGAAGGATACAGATCTATAGATTTCTTTTTTGGTTGTGTCCTTTCTGGTTTTCGGTATTAGGATGATGATGGCTTCATAGAAGGAATTAGGGAGGGTTCCTTCTTTCTCTATCTTGCGGAGTAGTGTCAAAAGTACCAGTTCTTTGATTTGTAGAATTCTGCTGTGAATCTGCTTAGTCCTAGACTTTTTTGTGTGCGCTGGTAATTTTTAAATCACCCTTTTAATCTTGCTGCTTGTTATTGGTCTCTTCAGGATATCTAATTCTTTCTGATTTAAGCCAGGAGGGTTGTATTTTAAGAAAACTTAGAATTTATCTAAGTTTTCTAGTTTATGTGCATAAAGGTGTTCATAGTAGCCTTGAATGATCTTTTATAGTTCAGTGGTGTCAGTGTAGTATCTCCTATTTTCTTAGTGTGGTTATTTGGATTATCTCTCTTCTTGGCTCATCTTGCTAATGGTCTATCAATTATATTTACCTTTTCATACAACTAGCTTTTTGTTTTGTTTATCTTTTCTATTTTTTGTTTGTTTCAATTTCATTTAGTTCTGCTCTGATCTTGGTTTCGATTATTCCCCCAAATATGTTTTCCAAGCTTTGTGCTTCTTGTATTTGGATGTCTAGGTCTCTAGCAAGGCTGGAGAAGTTTTCCTCGATTAATCCCCCAAATATATTTTCCTGAGGAAGAAGAGAATTCTATGGTTTGGTCGTTTGACAAAATCTCGGACTTCCTGGAGGCTTTGTTTATATTTCCTTATTCTCTTTTTCCTTGTTGGATTGGGTTAATTCAAATACCTTGTTTAAAGCTCTGAATTTCTTTCTTCTACTTGTTCAATTCTATTGCTGAGTTTCCAGAACATTTCACATTTCTTAAAGTGTGTCCAAAGTTTCCTGAGTTTTTTTTCTTTAAGCTACCTATTTCCTTGAATATTTCTCCCTACACTTCTTGTATTGTTTTTTAGATTTCCTTGCATTGGGCTTCATCTTTCTCTGTTCCCTCCAATTAGCTTAATAACTAACCAGAATTCTTTTTCAGGTAAATCAGAGACCTCTTCTTGGTTTGGATCCATTGACAGTGAAGTAGTGTGATTCTTGGGGGGTGTTGTAGGATCTTGTTTTGTCATATTACCAGAGTTGGTATTCTGGTATGCTTCTCATTTTGATAGGCTCTGTCAGAGGGAAGGTCTAGGGCTGAAGACTGTTGTTCAGACTTTTTTTTGTCCCACGGGGTGTTCCCTTGATGTAGTACTCTCCCCCTTTTCCTATGAATGTGGCTTCCTATGAGCTGAACTGCAGTGATTGTTGTCTCTTTCTGGCCTAGCCACCCAGAGTCTATCCGGTTCTGGACTGGTACTGGAGGTTGCCTGCACAGAGTCCTGTGACGTGAACCACCTATGGGTCTCTCAGCCATGGATACCAGTGCCTGTTCTGGTCAAGGTAGCAGTGGGCTGCAATGGGCTCCATGAGGGTTCTTAGCTTTGGTGGTTTAATGCTCTATGTTTGTGCTGGTTAGCCTCCTGAAAAGCGGTGGCACTTTCCAGAGAGCATCAACTGTGGTAGTATGGGAGGAACCAGCGATGGACAGGGCCGTAAAACTCCCAAGATTATATGTCCTTTGTTTTCAGCTACCAGGGTGGATGGGGAGGACCACCAGGTGGGATAGGGCTAGGTGTGTTTGAACTCAGACTCTCGTTGGGTAGATCTTGCTGAGGCTGCTGTGGGGGGTGGGGGCGAGATGCCCAGGTCACTGGAGTTGTACCTAGGAGGATTATGGTTGCCTCTGCTGAGTCATGCAGGTTGTCACGGAAGTAGGGGAAAGATGGCAGTCACAGGCTTCACCCAGTTCCCACACAAATCAAAAGGCCAGTCTATCACTGTGTCCCTACCAACAGCCCCGAGTCTGTGTCTGGGCACAGAGCTACAGGGGTTTGAAAACCTGTCCCAGGCCCTCTGACTCCCAGCTGGGAAAGAAAGGGTTTGGTTACTCGCCTGCCTGTAGAGTCTGCACACCAGATTTGCACCTTTCCCTGAGTTCTGGCCAGGCGGCTTCTCATCCTGCTTAAATTGTTACAAATTTCAGCTAGAGATTTCCTTCTCCCCGGGGAATTTTACCCCCTGTTCCTCTCCCATTGAATCCCTGTGGTGCCAGGCAGGAATGGGCTGCTTAGGGACCCAGTGAGCTTCCAGAGCCTTTCTGCTGCCTCTTCTATCCCTTTATTTCACTTGGCTATCCAAATTGACTCCGCTCCAGGTAAAGTCAGAAACTTCTCCCAGAAACAGACCTTCGGCTTCTCCAGTGTGTGTTCAGGAGAGGAGGGTCTCCCTTTCCCATTTCTGTGGTTGGGGCATGTTGTGATTCACTCAGGGTGGCTGGCAAAATATTAGGGAAAGTTAGAAGATTACAGTCTCAAACCTTTTGGAAGGCCGAAATGTTTTAATGGAACAGGCTGAAAGCAGCCGGTTCATTACGTTAGAATTTTGAACCAGTCTTGCATCCCTGGGATGAAGCCTGCTTGATCATGGTGCATAAGCTTTTTGATGTGCTGTTGCAACCAGCTTGCCAGTATTTTATTGAAGATTTTTGCATCTATGTTCATCATGGATATTGGCCTGAAGTTTTCTGAATTCACCATATCAACAGAACCAAAGACAAAAACTACAATTATCTCAATAGCTGCAGAGAAGGCCTTTCACAAAATCCAACAGCTCTTTATGCTAGAAACCCTCAATAAACTAGGTATTGATGGAATGTATCTCAAAATAATAAAAGTTATTTACGACAAACCAACAGCCAATATCATACTGAATGGGCAAAACCTGGAAGCATTCCCTTTAAAATCTGGCACTAGACAAGGATGCCCTCTCTCACCACTCCTATTCAATATAGTATTGGAAGTTCTGGCCAGAGCAATCGGGCAAGAAAAAGAAATAAAGGGTATTCAGTTAGGAAAGGAGGAAGTCGAATTGTCTCTATTTGCAGACGACATGTTGTATATTTAGAAGACTCTATTGTCTCAGCCCCAAATCTCCTGAAACCGACAAGCAACTTCAGCAAAGTCTCAGGGTACAAAATCAATGTGCAAAAATCACAAGCATTCCTATACACCAATAACAGACTTAAAGAGAGCCAAATCAAGAATGAACTGCCATTCAAAATTGCTACCAAGAGAATAAAATGTCTAGGAATACAACTAACAAAGAATGTAAAGGACCTCTTCAAGGAGAACTACAAACCATTGCTCAATGAAATAGGAGAGGACACAAACAGATGGAGAAACATTCCATGCTCATGGTTAGGAAGAATCAGTATCATGAAAATGGCCATACTACCCAAAGTAATTTACAGATTCAACGCTATCCCCATCAAGCTACCAATGACCTTCTGCACAGAACTGGAAAAAACCACCTTAAATTTCACAGGGAACCAAAAGAGAGCCCGCATAGCCAAGTCAATTCTAAGCAAAAAGAACAAACTGGGAGGCCTCACATTACCTCACTTCAAACTATACTAAAAGGCTACAGTAATCAATACAGCATGGTACTGGTACCAAAACAGAGATACAGACCAATGGAACAGAACAGAGGCCTCGGAGGCAACGCCACACGTCTACAACCATCTGATCTTTGACAAACCTGACAAAAGCAAGCAATGGGGAAAGGATTCCCTGTTTAATAAATGGTGTTGGGAAAACTGGCTAGCCATATGCAGAAAGCAGAAACTGGACCCCTTCCTGACACCTTACACTAAAATTAACTCCAGATGGATTAAAGACTTAAACATAAGACCTAACACCATAAATACCCTAGAAGAAAATCTAGGCAAAACCATTCAGGACATAGGCACAGGGAAGGACTTCACAAATAAAACACCAAAAGCATTGGCAATGAAAGCCAAAATAGGCAAATGGGACCTAATCAAACTCCACAGTTTCTGCACAGCGAAAGAAACGGTCATTAGAGTGAATTGGCAACCAACAGAATGGGAAAAAAATTTTGCAATCTACCCATATGACAAAGGGCTAATATTCAGAATCTACAAAGAACTAAAACAGGTTTATAAGAAAAAAACAAACAAGCCCATTGAAAAATGGGCGAAGGATATGAACAGACACTTCACAAAAGAAGACATATATGAGGCCAACAAACATGAAAAAATGCTCATCATCACTGGTCATTAGAGAAATGCAAATTAAAACTACATTGAGATACCATTTCACACCAGTTAGAATGGCAATCATTTAAAAAGTGTGGAGACAACAAATGCTGGAGAGGATGTGGAGTAATAGGAACACTTTTACACTGTTGGTAGAAGTGTAAATTAGTTCGACCATTGTGGAAGACAGTGTGGCGATTCCTCAAGGACCTAAAAATAGAAATTCCATTTGACCCAGCAATCCCATTACTGGGTATATATCCAAAGGGTTATAAATCATTCTAGTATAAGGACACATGCACATGAATGTTCATTCTGGCACTGTTTACAATAAATAGTAAAAACTTGGAACCAACCCAAATGCCCATCGATGATAGAATGGACAGGGAAAATGTGGAAGATATACATCATGGAACACTACACAGCCATAAAAAAACGATGAGTTCGTGTTCTTTGTAGGGACATGGATGAACCTGGAAACCATCATTCTCAGCAAACTGACACAAGAACAGAAAATCAAACACCGCATGTTCTCACTCACAGGCAGGTGTTGAACAATGAGAACATGTGGACACAGGGAGGGGAGCATCACACACACAGATATGTTGGGGGAAATAGGGGAGGGACAGCGGGGGATGGGGAGTTGGGGAGGGATAACGTGGGGAGAAATGCCAGATATAGGTGATGGGGAGGAAGGCAGCAAACCACACTGCCACGTGTGTACCTATGAAACAATCTTACATGTTCTTCACATGTACCCCTAAACCTAAAATGCAATTAAAAAAAAAAGAATTTTAAGTCATAGAGTGAGATTAGGATAATAAAGCTTCCCCAGCTAAGTCTGTTTACCCCACATTCCTTTGTCCCTACACTCATTTGTTTGTTCATGTAAACTTTGCGCTGTTGGATGACCCTCTCAGGGTGAGGTCAAAGGGGAATTATCTATTAATGGTGTTTACCCTGGGCACCCCTCCAACCGAAAGCTTTTATCACTCATAAAACCACTCTTTTAACCATGTTAATTATCATAAGCATGTTGGCTTAGAACCTCTGTTATTAAATCTATACTGAATTAATGTGAGGAGACACAGGGAGTCATGGCCAGTAAGCTGCAATCGCCCTCTGAAAGCAGTGGATGGTGGACCATCTTTAGCCCACTCAAATCACCGTACTGGGTGTGAGAGTGCATTCATTCATTCGTCGTTGAGTCAGGGTCTGCAGGACAGACCTCTGCAGGTGGTGATCAACATCCAGGGGCACTCATAGTTTTGAGGGAGTTTCCTGGGTCCTCCAGAAGCAGTCCACTTTCTTCAGGGGATTTGTTGCCTTTTTTTTTTTTTTTTTTTTTTTTGAGACAAAGTCTTGCTCTGTCACTCAGGCTGGAGTGTGCAGTGGCACAATCTCAACTCACTGCAACATCTGCCTCTGAGGTTCAAATGATTCTCCTGCCTCAGCCTCCCACTGACACTACAGCTGCATGCCACCACATGCAGCTTTATTTTTTTGTATTTTTAGTAGTCAGGTTTTCACCATGTTGGCCAGGCTGGTCTCAAACTCCTGATCTCAGGTGTTCCATCCACCTTACCCCCCTCACCCCCTACCACAAAGTACTGGGATTACAGGCATCAGCCACCACACCTGGCCTAAAGAGCTTTTTTAGGAGTTGAAAAAAAAAAAAATTCCTGGCTACTTTTCAATGGTCCAGATAAATTATCTAGACACAAAAGGCTAAGCAACACTGAGCCTCAATAAACTTTGATCTCCCTACTTTCCTATCTCTTGTGTTAACTTTAGTTCTTTGGTTTTATACTTCTTATGCATAAAGTTCTCCCTTCCAATAGGGTCAACTTTCTCTGTGTTCTATACCTTTATCATCTTCCCTGCTCTCTTCCTAATCAAATATAATGTTACCTTAGAAAGCAAATGTCCCTTCCTTTCTAACGAAACAGCGTTATGTATTAATGGCAGGTTCCTGTTCTCAGCTGTGGTAGTTCACTTTATTCTAAAGATCTTGAACTCCCAACTTTACTGCTGTGCAGGTGAATGGGGAAAGACAGCTGTAGTTGGGCAAGGCCTTCTGGCACTCCTTACACATAAGATAATCTAGGTTAATAACTATGCTACAGCTAGTGTTTGGATGTCACTGGTATTAATTAAGTGAGAAAGAAAAAAGAGAAATCAAGGAAGAAACCCAAGAAATCTTGATTGATTGTCCATGGGAGATTATTCTAGGAAGGAGCAAAAACCCCAAAGAACACAATGCCTAAACCTGAGAACAGTTATACAAGTTAAAGTTGGCTCAAAATCAGTGGAGACTGTTCAAGGACCAAGAGGTCTTTAATTCATTTGTCCATTTCAGAGACACTAGATACAAAAATTCTATAGGCTAAGGATACAATCTGCATAATCATATTCCTCTTAAATGACACTATTTCTTTAGAACAAGTTATTATTCTGAAGTAAATAAATAATCAAAAATATACTATCATTTCTAGGTTACGACTTTGAGCAATTCATTTCTAAGCTCCAGTTTCCTCAGCGGACAGTCCGATAATTTTATGATAAAAGACATGGATACAGTAAAAACTACCCCTGAAAGTCCTATACGTCTATGCTAAGTAAACACGGTCTCATGTATCCTGCACATATATTCATTAAACCCAACCCAGCCAGTGTGTGTTACAGCTTTGGAACTGATAAAAAATACCAGATAAAAAATAGATTCCTGGTCAGGCACAGTGGCTAACACCTGTAATCCCAGCACTTTGGGAGGCCGAGGAAGGAGAATTGCTTGAGCCTAAGAGTTCGAGACTGGCCTGAGCAACAAAATAAGATCCCATCTCTACAAAAAAATTAAAAAAACAATTAGCTGGCCATGGTGGTGTACGCCTGTGGTCTCAGCTACATGGGAGGCTAAGACAGGAGGGGCACTTGAGCCCTGGAGGTTGAAGCTGCAGGGAGCCATTCTTCACAGCTTTGTACTCCACCTTGGGTGACAGAATGAGACCCTGACTCGAAAAACAAAAAAACATGCCAGATTCCCAATCCCCCTATCTAAAACCCTTGGGGCAGGCATGTTTCAGAATTCAGAATTCTTCTAATTGAGAAAAGAAGCTTGGCACCTATACTGTATATATAGGTATATACTGTATATATACCCCCAGCAGAGTCTGGGGCAGCAGCCCACAAACAAACATTCTCTTGAAGTAAAATATGAATATTCACCACAAAAGAGATAAAGACTATACAGTCTCATGCCAATTCAGAACAAATTTTGCTACTGAACTTTTGATTCTCAGAACCTGTTAGGTTACAAAATTGTGGGCTAGTGGTCAGATTACATTTTGGGCCCAACTGCTCCAAAAAACGAAAAGCTTTGTTCAAAATATGCTGAGAACCCACAGTTGAATTTGCTTAAGCCAGTGTGACAAAAACAGCAATCGAAAACGATTTACCAATCATGTCCCACCTCCCCTCTTTGCTGGAAATTAAAAGTTAGCATCTACTATGTCAAAGACAAGGACAGAGCACTAGCAAAAACGCAAACAAATAAAAGAAGTTAATTCCTGGCTTTAGGGCTTTCAAGCGGTCATGTCAAAGATAACTTAATCTTTATTGTGATTTTTGCCCTGATGACTTTAAGAGCTCACAAAAGACATAATTCCATTGTACCTAATTCTCAACAAACCATAACTCTCACCACTACTACTGATGGCACACTGAATTTATTCTAAGATTTGAAAAGTGTTATTCATGTTATTATTTAAAATTATATGTGATTACATAACAAGTAAAAATGGAACTTACTGATAACTGAACATATCATAAATTTATCTTGAGCCTTTTGTTCAAATTTTTCTTTAGCTTCTTTGGACCACTGCATTGCCCTTTTATATGGTTCAATATAGGCCAGCTTACATTTAATTGCCTGTGTCAGACAAAATTCCACCATTAAGATAAAAATTCAATTTCTACCTACTTTTTGGAATTAAAGTTTTATGTAAGTGTGTACAAAACTAATCTTTATATTTGAATTTAATACATATTAGAAATACATGATGTGTGAAGGAGTCTGTAAAAGCACTTTATAAACACGAATCATTGAAATTAGCAGAGAATTTGGCTAAATGAACTGCTGTACATTCACATACTAGAATAACAAGCGTTCATTAAAGTTACTTATGATACATTAATTACTTGTACAGGATGGTTTATAGTCTGATTCTATAACTGTTGAAAACACAGAAGATTCATCTAGAAGTATACATAACAAAAATATTGAACAATGATTGAGTGATTCTCCCTTTTGCTCATTTCTTTTGGGTTTTGTTTTTTTGTTTTGTTTTGTTTTGTTTTTAGATGGAGTCTCGCCCTGTCACCCAGGCTGGAGTGCAATGGAAGGATCTCGACTCACTGCAACCTCCGATTCCCAGGTTCAAGTGATTCTCCTGCCTCAGCCTCCCGAATAGCTGGGATTACAGGCATGCACCACCATGTCCAGCTAATTTTTTGTATCTTTTTAGTAGAGGCAGGGTTTCTACTAAACCCCGTTGGCCAGTCTGGTCTCGAACTTTTGACCTTGTGACCCACCTGTCTTGGCCTCCCAAGGTGTTGGGATTATAGCCATAAGCCACCAAGCCTGCTTATTTGTATTTTAAAGTTTTTTTTTTTAAATAATACTACAGATTTCCTAAAATGAAAAACATGACTTAAAAACAACAGAGAGTATATAATTAGAAAATAAGGCCTGTTCTTACCCTTCTTTCAGAATACTACCACTCCCCAGAGATAAGCAAGGTTCAGAGTCTTTTATATATTGTCCCGGGCTTCTCTATTGCAAACACATATATACTTAAGCATAAATGTGATCACAGTGAAAAGTACCTCTGAGATAAGCATTTTTACCTTGATATATCATGAACATGACTCTTACCAAATATAGGATCTCAAAATGATATATTAAAAGCTGTCAACAAGTACTTAAGACACAAATGTACATGGTTAATGTTTTAATATGGTTATTTACCATGATATACATATTACTTCTTCAGTAGTAACCATAGCAATATTTATCTACAGTCCTTGTATCAGAAACTAGACAAAAATGGTAGTTAACATTTCTATGGTGAAAATAGCTTCTAAAAATACTTCTGTATTCCTGTATGCTAATATTCCAGCTCTAGAATTCATAATAAGTAGATTACCTTTTCTGGGGGATTCAGAAACTCATCTTTTATTTTACGGATGTCTTTAATTGTTATTTTTGCAGTATTACCGAAGTCCACATATTTAACTTCAACTTCCCGATGTCCAGGCAATCCTTGAAAAATTATGAAATCAGAAATTACAAACCTGGAAAGCAAATAGAATTATCTAGAAAAATTTAGATTGGTTTATAGTCAACTAGATTAGAATACTTTTAGGTTCAATATACAAATTTAACTACTAATTTTTTTAAATGTAAAATATATTTCAAATATGTGAACCTCGAAATCATCCATAATGCAAACTTGTAAGAATTAAAAACTAGCATTTTTAAGATATTTGAAGGATATGAATATATGATTTTGGCTATTCAAAGGATAGCCAAAATCAGGATAACAAAATCATATGGCAGGTGGTATAAAAGTTAATAAATAGGCTTCGAGTCAGACTAACTAGTTTAGAACTCTAGCTCCATCACACTAAAATTCTAGGTGACCTCAAGGAAGCTAATTAATATCTCTAAGATATTACCCTGAGCAAGTTGCTTTTTCTAAACCTCATTACTTCATCTGTAAAAGGGGTATACCAATATAATCTAATTTCACAAGACGTTTTTGGAGGGTTCGCCTATTTAAAAAGCACAAGGTACAAAGTGAGCACTTAATACAGGTTTATTGTTAGTCAATATAGTTTATCAAACAAGGCAAAAGATTCAACAATCAAACTAAAGATTCATTCATATAACAATATCTGTGAATTTTTGAAAAAACATACTTGGGCATATTGCAAAAAAACAAGTAGAGACAGACCTCTATGTCAGTCTAGTCTCTGTACTTTAAAGAAATCTCTGGAAGTTTCAAACACACAGAAGTTTTAAAGAAAGACCTACCTCATGCTAACATGAGTATTCGAAAATACTCAAAATACATGGTTTTCAAAGTTAAAGACTAATACCATTTATATCATTTTAATATGGAAAAATGTCCAGTATTCTGTGCTCCTTGGCAGAAGTAGAAGCAAGTGGCACAGCACTAGCACTCACTCAAGATGAGACTTCAAACAACATAGGCCCTACAGTAGGAGATATCCATGATAATTGAGAAGATATGTATTATTATAAGGCCAAAAGATGGGGGAACATCTCCGCACTTCCACTGGAATCCCCCTACTAGAAGGATGTTCTCAACTCTACCAACGCCATTAGATTCTTACTCTTCGTAAAGTCTCTGAATAGAAATCTAGTTTTAAACAAATAGATGGCTATGGAATGGAATGTAAAGAATGTTACTATTTTATCCACATTATCACAAGAACAGAGTCAGACATGGAAGGTCTCAAATTTCCCCATTTATGTTCTCTGAGGAAACTACTGGAAGATGGCTCCACACAGAAAATGGAATTAAACTGAAGAGGTAAACATGGCATCCAGAAAACAAGGGATCCAATACTGGAGAACAATGACGTGTATGGCCAACCAAAATAAATTTCCAGAATAAAAAATGTGTAGTAAGCCTAGAGGGCAAGCAGACCAATTGGAGAAGATAAAGGATGTTTTTGGCCACATGTGATGGCTCACACCTGTAATTTCAGTGCTTTGGGAGGCCAAGGCAGGAGGATCGTTTGAGCCCATGAGTTTGACCCCATCTCTACAGAAAATAAATTAGCCAGGCATGGTGGCAAGTGCCTGTAGTCCCAGCTACTCTGGGGGCTGAGGTGGGAGGATTGCTTGAGCCCAGGAAGTGGAGGTTCCAGTGAGCCATGATCATGTTCCACTGCACTCTAGCCTATGTGACAGAGCAAGACCATCTTAAAAAGGATGTTTTCATGGTTTAAAAAAAAAAAAAGATCAAACTAACATTTATCTTGAGAAGTCTAGTCATGTGGAAAATTGTTTCAAACTATTAAAAATACGCTCACAAATGGAAAGAAAATAAAGCAAGTGAAAAGTGAACATAATTATGAACTCACAATAGAATTAAACAAAGTATACTTTATGTCTTTACTTACACAGAATGTGAATCTAATGAAAATCTGTGATACAACTATAGAAAAGAGAGAAATGAGGACAAAAGGGCCATGGAGATCCAAAACTTGTCTAACAGAATAACAGGTAATATCTAAAACTAAAGTGTCAACTTAAGTATTACATATTATTAGAAGAAATAACCCAATAAATAACAAAACAGCTTAAAAAATGAGAAATAATTGCCTTCAAACAGGGAAGTGGAGTGTGTTTTTCAGCATATTTAACTTTTAAATCAGGCAGATAAAAACAAGCTACTATTCACCAAACCAAGTATCATCTTCAAGGTGGAGTTCAACAGAGCCACAGAAGGCACAGGAAAATGGGCCAAACAAATCACTCATACATTTCTATTAGCACCCCAAAAGTGATGCTAACAGAAATGAAGAAGTAGTAGAATTAGCACCATGGACACTCCATCTTCCCCAAGATGGGCCTTACTGTTCACCAAACAAGATATGATTTTCAAGCCAATCATCCTAATTTGAAAAGCAGTTGCAAAGTCCTTAGTGCCGTGAAAAATGCCTTTGTTTGCTCCAAAGATATTTACCAAACTATACAGCGTTATCTTCATTGCAATAGTTCGAATGTTTTTGTCTCTAACATTCATGTTGAAACTTAACCTCTATTGCAGCAGTACTTGGGAGGTGAATAAGTCATGAGGGCTCTGCCCTCATAAATGGGATTAGGTGCCCTTATAAAAGGGCTTGGGGATGGGAGTTTGCCTTTCTTTTTTGCACTTACGGAATCAGAGGACACAGCACCAAGGCATTATTTTGGAAACAGAGACTAAGCCCTCAATATAACAGTGCCTCGATCTTGGGACTTTTTAGACTCCAGAACTGAGAAGTTAATTTCTATTGTTTATAAACTACCCAGTCTGTCGTATTTTATTACAGCAGCACAAACAGACTAAGACATTGATAAGAACCACATTTGAAAATTTTTAGTTAGTTCAAGTCATGAACTACTAACAAAATTAAACTCAATGGTGACAAATGAAGGATAGAAAGCTCAGGATGAAAGAATAGTTTCAACACAAACAGAACTGGTTATATATTAGGAGTAACTTGTAAAGATCTTACATTATCTTAATAATGGAAAAAACATTTTAAACAGTGTCAAACTAAATTTTTAAAAATTTTGCTGGGCACAGTGGCTCACACCTGTAATCCTAGCACTTTCAGAGGCCGAGGCAGGCGGATTATTTGAGATCAGGAGTTCAAGACCAGCCTGACCAACACAGCGAAACCCCGTCTGTACTAAAAATACAAAAAAAATTAGCCGAGTGTAGTGGCACATGCCTGTAATCCCAGCTACTCAGGAGGCTGAGGCAGGAAAATCACTTGAACCCAGGAAGCCGAGGTTGCAGTGAGCCAACATCAAGATCGCGGCATTG